>NC_057796.1:190925892-191086155 GCF_018294505.1 Triticum aestivum
GTCACGAAGTCCATTTCGATATGATCAAACTTCCATTCCGGAATAGCAAGAGGTTGGAGGAGACCAGCTGGTCGTTGGTGTTCTGCTTTCACTCTTCGGCAGACATCACATTCATTCACGAATTGAGCAATTTCTCGCTTCATTCGAGTCCACCAATACGACTGCTTGAGGTCATGATACATCTTCGTACTTCCAGGATGAATGGAAAGGAGAGAATTGTGCGCTTCGTTCATTATGACTTTCCTTAGATCACCTTTCGGAACCACAATCCGGTCCTCGAAGAACAAAGTGTCTCTGTCATCAATGCGATAGCACTTGTATTTGGAAAGACCCTTGTCGATACCACGTTTCACCTTCTTCACCATGGCATCAAGGAGTTGTGCCTCATGAATTTGATCTTCCAAAGTAGGAGATACTATGAGGTTGGCAAGAACGCCTTGAGGAACAACTTGGAGAATCAGCTTGCGGAAAGCTTCACAAAGCTCCGGTTGGAAAGGCTTGAGAATTAAGCTGTTGCAATAAGCTTTCCTGCTTAAAGCATCTGCAATGACATTAGCCTTGCCTGGAGTATATTCGATACTCGGATTGTACTCTTGAATCATTTCGACCCATCGAGTCTGCCTGAGGTTGAGATTGGGCTGAGTGAAGATATACTTGAGACTCTTGTGATCAGTGAAAATGTCCACTTGTCTTCCCAACAAGAGATGTCTCCACGTAACCAAAGCATGGACAACTGCCGCCAACTCAAGATCGTGAGTGGGGTAGTTCTTCTCGTTGGGCTTCAACTGCCGAGAGGTATAGGCCACAACTTTCTTCTCTTGCATTAACACAGCACCGAGACCTTGGAGAGAAGCATCACAGAAAACTTCATACGGCTTGGATTCATCAGGAGGAGTCAAGACAGGAGCTGTGACTAATTTCTGTTTGAGAGTGTTGAAAGCAACTTCACACTCAGGAGACCAGACATATTTCACATGCTTCTGCAGGAGATTGGAAAGAGGCTTTGCAATCTTGGAAAAATTCTCAACGAATCTTCGGCAATAACTTGCAAGACCCAGGAAACTGCGGAGCTGCTTGACATTTTGAGGAGGTTCCCAATCCAGAACTGCGGACACCTTCTCGGGGTTAACAGCGATGCCTTTAGCGGAGATGATGTGACCAAGGAAAAGAACTTCATCGAGCCAAAACTCACATTTGGAGAACTTCGCATAGAATTGATACTCTCTGAGCTTGTCGAGCACCAATCGCAAATGTTTGGCATGATCCTGCTTATTCTTGGAGAAGACCAAGATATCATCGAGATACACCAGAACGAATTCATTGGTGTAGGGGTTGAAGATGAAATTCATCATCCGAGAGAACACCGGAGGAGCATTGACAAGGCCGAAAGACACGACAGTATATTCATAAGAACCAAAGCTTGTTCTGAATGCTGTCTTGGGAATATCTTCTTCACGAATGCGAATCTGATGATAACCCATACGAAGGTCAAGCTTCGAGAATACTTTAGCGCCCTTGAGTTGTTCAAATAGCTCATTGATGTTGGGAAGTGGATACTTGTTCTTGATTGTCTTCTTGTTCAATGGACGGTAGTCGACACAAAGTCGGTCCGTGCCATCCTTCTTCTTGACAAAAAGAACACCACAACCCCATGGAGAAGAACTCGGTCTGATCAAACCCAGACGTTCTTGTTCATCGAGCTGCTTCTTCAATTCCTTCAGCTCGTTTGGTCCAAGCTTGTATGGACGCTTGCAAACGGGTACAGTACCAGGCTCTAGTTCGATAACGAACTCAACTGGCCGGTGCGGAGGCATACCCGGAAGCTCCTCTGGAAAGACATCTTGATACTCGCAAACGACTGGAATTTGAGAGATGGCATCCAATTCTCCCTTCTCATTGAGAGAGAAAAACCGAATGGTTTCATCACGAGCGGCAAAGATAATCACATCCTCAGACGAGTGTGTCAATTGAATTTCTCTGGCAGCACAATCAAGTTGAGCCTTGTGCTTAGAAAGCCAGTCCATCCCGAGAATAAGATCAATATCCGAGTCACCAAGGACAATTGGAGAAGACTGGAATCTATAGTCGCCCATCTTGATGGAAACATCGGGAGCAACCAAACTAGACGACAAAAGCTTACCCGGAGAAACAACTTGCATAACTTTGGATAAAATCTCTGTGTCAACATTGTGCTTCGATGCAAATGGGTATGACAAGAAAGAATGCGATGCACTAGTATCAAAAAGAACTTTTGCAGGAATATCATTAACTGAGAGATTACCCATTATCACATCAGTAGATTCCTCCGCTTGGGCTGCATTCATCATGTTCACCTTTGCAAACTTTGGATTAAGCTTGACCACTGCATTGCTGGAAGATCTGACAGGAGGAGGAGGAGGAAGACGCCTCTGGTTGAAGCACTTGTTAGCATAGTGACCTTTCTGCTGACATTTGTTGCAAGTCACCTCTGATAGTGGACGGTGATAAGGAGCATTGGACTTGGGAGCTTGATTCTGAGACTTGTTCTGATAGCCAGAGTTGGAAGAGTTTGAAGAAACATGGCCACCTTTGTTCTTCTGCTGGTAAGGCTGACGAAACGGAGGAGGAGGCAACCAGAACTTCTGTTGCTTAGCTGACACAAGTGAGGAGGAAGAAGACTGAACTGCGTCTCTGACTCTCTTCTTAGAAGCCTCACACTTGAGCTGGGCCGCCTCTTGCTTCAGTGCCATATTGTAGAATTGATCAAACTGAGTAGGCTCAACAAGAACGAGAGCTAACTGCAGATCCTCTTTAAGGCCACCTCTGAAGTGATAGATCATGCTCTTCTCATCAGGAACGTCTTGTTTAGCGAAGCGAGCAAGTTTCTGAAACTGAATGTTGTATTGATACACAGACATGTTTCCTTGCTTGAGATTGCGGAACTCCTCACGCTTGCTCTCAACAACACTTTGTGGAATGTGGTGCGCTTTGAAGTCCCGGCAGAAGTCAGTCCAAGTGATCACACGACCTCCTCTGGAATCTTTGTATTGCTGAAACCAATCAGCAGCTTGGTCCTTGAGCTGGAAAGAAGCAAACTTGACAAAGTCCTCAGGCCTGACATTGCTACATTCAAAATGCTTGTTGATGTCCACGAGCCAATCATCGGCATCCGTGGCCTCGGCACAGTAGCTGAAAGACTTGGGCTGATTTGCGAGAAACTGGTTGAGAGTGGCAAAGTGGAACTGATTGTTGCCTTGACCTTGATTGCCTTGCCCTTGAGTACGTTCTTGCAAGATTTGCAGAATCATCTGAGCATTGGCGTTGGTGGCTGCCATGATTGATTGCCATGCCTCCGGAGGTGGAGGTGGTGGCGGAGGGATCGCTTGACTCCCTTCATTTCGATCCGGATGCTGACGCGTTGGCGGAGCCATCCTGAAGAGGGTGACATCCGTTAGCCTCTTGATAGGCAAAAGATAAGTAGAATCAACGGACAGAAATTGCAACATATAGTCTTCACAATAAACATTCGAACGAAGATGAACGAATGACTTCCGTAGTAAAACATCACACTTCCATAAGTTGAGAAGCCACTTGAAAAAAGATATGGAATGAACATATCAATTCGAAGGGAACTCGAATACCACAAAACAAAATAAAACCAAGTATTGGCTTGCAGAATAAGCCGGAACAAACATATGATAGAAATTTCGTCCGAAGTTTTCGTGGTGGGGCCCACACGGGCTCAATCGTACAGCACCATCATGTACAAGACTGTGCACATGACATACGAAGCGTCCCCGAGTCGGCAAAGCCATGGACTCTTTAAGACACAACGAGACCACTGTAAAATCAACCGTATACAGGCGAACCACTAGACGTCGAACCCCAATCTCATATCATGCGTCTGTCGGAAAGAAATCCTAAGGCTACTAGAATTCCCACTTATAAACTCCCGAAACTTTTTGGTTATGCAATCTGGTGTAGGGGATACAGGGGACACAAATATATATCACCCAAACTAACAATCCCTAGATCCAGCTGTATCCATCCGTCAACACATAACCAAGAAACCTTCGGAAATCGTTTACCTCAACCTTCGAAAAAAACATCCGTTATACAAGTTATGGCAATACTCCCGAACTCCCGCCCCAGTACTGGGTGGCGTCGAGGTGATCTCACCAACAACTGCATAAAAGAGATTTCGATGTCGGCGAAACTCAGGTATTCCAGAACTGCAACGATAAAATTGTGACGACAACACCTCGGAGCTCAACTCCCCGGGACACTGCCACAACCCCTAAATGACAGGAGGCACCAAGAACAATGTTCTCGTCACAAATCGATCGGAACGATTCCAAGATACCCGCGTGATCCTAAATTTTTTTTTAGTGAAATTTGAGGAGAGAATAGACAAAACTTCTACGTCAGGAGACCTCACCAGAGCGACGAAGGGACTGAGGAGTAAAAAGAATCCTACTCTCCGATATATATAATCCTAAGACTCAAAACATTTTGTTCTAGACTCAACAACGCCAGCGATTCGATCAAGCAGGGGGCTCCTAAGTCGGGGATGGCTCTGATTACCAACTTGTAACGCCCACGATGCGGCTATATCTCCCACGTGTCGGGGCACGACTTAGAGGCATAATCGCATAGTGGTTTTGTCGCAAGAAGGGTCATCTTCACACAATCCCATGTAATGAACAAGAATGGGATAAAGAGTTGACTTACAATCGCCACTTCACACAATACATAAATATCATTCATACATCATCCAAAATACAATCATATAGACCGAGCACGGTCAAAATCCAGATGAAAATAAGACAACCCAAATGCTAGATCCCCGATCGTCCCAACTGGGCTCCACTACTGATCATCAGGAAAAGACACATAGTAACGACCCCGTTCCTCGTCGAACTCCCACTTGAGATCGACGCCATCATCTGCACTGGCATCGTCGGCACCTGCAACTGGTGTTGGAAATATCTGTGAGTCACGGGGACTCAGCAATCTCACACCCGCGAGATCAAGACTATTTAAGCTTGTAGGAAAAGGTGGTGCAAAGAGGTGGAGCTGCAGCGGCAAAAGCATATATGGTGGCTAACTTGCGCAAATGAGAGCGAGAAGAGAAGCAATGGAGCGGACGTCATCTAGCAATGACCAAGAAGAGGTCCTGAACACCTACTTACGTCAAACATAACACAGACCGTGTTCACTTCCCGGATTCCGCCGAGAAGAGACCATCACGGCTACACACGCACTTGGTGTATTTTAATTGGGTCAAGTGACAAGTTATCTAAAACCGGACATTAACAAATTCCCATCTGCCTCATAACCGCGGGCACGGCTTTCGAAAGATAATACCCTGCAGGGGTGTCCCAACTTAGCCCATCATAAGCTCTCACGGTCAACGAAGGATAAACCTTCTCCCGAAAAGACCCGATCAGTCTCGGGATCCCGGTTTACAAGACATCTCGACAATGGTAAAACAAGACCAGCAAAGCCGCCCGAATGTGCCGACAAATCCCGATAGGAGCTGCACATATCTCGTTCTCAGGGCACACCGGATGAGACATCCTACGAGTAAAACCAGATCTCGAGTTTCCAGGAGGTGGCCCCGCAGTCTGCTCAGTTTGGGCCAACACTCGAAGGAGCACTGGCCCGGGGGGGGGGTTAAAATAAGATGACCCTCGGGCTCGCGAAAACCCGGGGGAAAAGGCTTAGGTAGCAACTGGTAAAACCAAGGTTGGGCCATGCTGGAGGAGTTTTATTCAAGGCGAACTGTCAAGGGGGTCCCATAAAACACCCGACCGTGTAAGGAACGCAAACTCAAGGAACATAATCCCGGTGTAATAGTAACTAGGGCGGCAAGAGTGGAACAAATCACCAGGCATAGGGCCGAGCCTTCCACCCTTTACCAAAATATATAGATGCATTAATTAAATAAGAGAGATTGTGATATCCCAACATATCCATGTTCCGACATGGAACAAACTTCAACTTCACCTGCAACTAGCAACGCTATAAGAAGGGCTGAGAAAAAGCGGTAACATAGCCAAACAACGGTTTGCTAGGAAAGGATGGTTAGGGCTGACATGGCCGAAATAGGAGGCATGATATAGCAAGTGATAGGTAGCGGAGCATGGCAATAGAGCGAAACAACTAGCATAGCAAAGATAGAAGTGATTTCGAGGGGTGGTCATCTTGCCTGCAAGATTCTCAGAGTTGTCGAAAGCTTGATCCTCGTAAGCGTACTCGACAGGTTCCTCGTTCACGAACTCGTCTCCCGGCTCTACCCAAGACAAGAACACAAACAAACGGAACCACAATCAACAACGAGAAATGCACAAGCAACAAGATGCAAAACATGTATGATATGCAAGATATGATATGCGATGCATATGCGTGCTCCGGAAGGGAAATGATGAACATGGCAGTAACTTGGCAAACCACGCATGCCACTGGAAAGATGAGATGATTTCGGTCGAAATCGATATAAAGATCACCGGAATCGGATGCACGGTTTGCAAATGGCATGCAAAACAAGAATGACACTAATCTGCGATAAACAGCAAGATAGCACTTAAAATACAACAAGTAACAATGCTACAGCATCCCAACATAGCAACAAAGCACATGGCAACAATCTACAGGAGATGCTTGACAAAAGATGAACACTGAGCTACGGCTAGTTCACAACATATCAAGCTAAAACAAGCATGGCAAAAGTGCAAAAGATTACAGGTTCACAGACTTAGTGAAAAACTGGACATGGCAGAAATCAGCATCAGGTAGCAATGTTTAGAGCACGCAATCAACCTGCTACAGGAACTTAACATAGCAAAACAAGGCATGGTAGTGTTCTACTAAATGCACATCACAAAAGTCCCTTACTGACCATAAGCCAAAAAGGACCATAAGATATGATGGCAAGCATGTAAACATAGCAAGTTTCGTTATCAGGTTTCAGACTTAGCAGAAAACAGAGCATGACAGAAATATTAATATGTAGGCCTCTTTGTGAGCTTGATGCACTCACTACAGAGCAATGCATGACAAACCAAGCATACCTACAGCAAGATGGCATGTTTATGAAGCTATCCATGGCAAGAACAATTGCATAGCATGTATGGATCAACTACAATAAGCTTGGCAAAAATGCATGTCATGTTAAGAATCTGCCAGAAATATTTTATAGCAAAAGTAGAGCAAGATTGAGTCATGCTATGGCACTCCAAGATTGAGGCTTGTCAATGGACTTTGCGGATGCCCGGTTAACCGATGGAGTACCAAACGACCTCCGAATGGAACGAAACTTGACCGGTAGTCTCCGGGTGGTATATTAAGACCACTTGACAAGCCTCGGTCCATTCCGAGAAAGTTTGACACACGCACACGAAAGAAAACTAGAAGGGTGCACCGGGGGAGATAGGAGCGCCGGATTGGAAAACGGACAACGGGGAAAATGCTCGGATGCATGAGACGAACACGTATGCGAATGCAATGCACATGATGACATGATATGAAAAAGCATGACATGACCAAATACAAAACGAAAGACAAAACCCGACAACGGAGGGAAAACAAAACACATAGCCGGAAATGGCAAGAGTCGGAGTTACAAATATGGCAAGTTACATGCGGGGTGTTACAGAAGGCACCCTGCTCAAACACCGACTCCTCTGTGATGAGCCGGCAACCCTTGATGACCTGCTGATCATAGTGGACAAGCATGCCACAGTCGATTCCTCCATAAAGACGGAGATCCAAGTTGATGCCTCCGGCAAAGTGGCTCCTCAAGCTCCTTGGACACCGGCTGGTGACACCAGTCGGCGGCAGCAGCAGAACAACAACAAGCGCAAGGCGCCACAGCCGGCTTCCACCAGCCGGCAAGTGGCGACACTCGAAGACCAGCAGCCGGAAGGGTAGCCTGCACCCAAGCGTCAGAAGGGCGGCAAGCCAAATTGGTTGTCCGCCTTCTCCTATGAGCAAACACTTGATGCACCATGCAAGTTTCGCAGTGGCGCGAAGCCGTCCAACCACACCACTCGGAAGTGTCACTGGCTCACCCGAATCGCCAAGGGCGAATGATTGCTGCCTCCTCCACTAGCCGGCCCGCCGCCGCCGCCTCCTCCCCTGCAGCAGGCGGCCCAGCCAGTCACCGCTATTCAAGATTCACCAGTGTGGCTGACGACAGGTGCAGCCGACGCTAGCAATCCCGAGAAGTGAATGCAGTAGCTACTGAAGCCGCAGAGTTCATGCACTGGTCAGAGAAGCCGATCAATTGGAGTCGAGCCGACAACCCAGAAGTGATGCCTTCTCCGGGTTCTTACGCTCTGGTGTTGGATGCTACCTTTGCTACAGCATCAACATCTTGTATCGCGATACCATGGAGAAGCTGGGCATCAAGCAGAAGCAGCTCCAGCCCAGTCGAACTATTTTCCACGGCATAGTACCAGGCCTTTCACACTCACCAATCGGCAAGATCAAGATAGATGTCCTCTTTGGAGACAAAGATCATTTCCGCCGAGATCCCGTCTGGTTTGAAGTAGTTGACCTTGAGAGCCCCTACCATGCGTTGCTTGGCCGACCTGCCTTGGCCAAATTCATGGCGGTGCCGCATTATGCTTACCTCAAGATGAAGATGCCAAGCACCAAGGGGATCATCACCGTCTCTGAAGACTACTAGAAATCATCTGCCTGTGCAGCTGCCAGCAGTCGGCTGGCCGAGTCCCTTGTGATCGCAGCCGAGAAGCGGCTCCTTGACCGAGTTGTGGCAATGGATGACAAGCAGCCGGACATGTCCCCTGATCCCAAGGAGTCGGAAGCTGAAGGTTCCTTCAAGCCGGCCGAGGAGACAAAGAAGATACCTGTGGACCCGGAGCACCCGGAGAGGTACGCTGTCATAGGTGCAAACCTTGACAGCAAATAGGAAAGCGAGCTCATCGATTTCCTCCGTGAGAATCGGGACATCTTTGCATGGTCCCCCAAGGACATGCCGGGTGTTCCGACGGATCACGCCGAGCACAAGCGACACGTCCGACCTGACGCCAAACCGGTCAAGCAACCCCTCCGCCGCCCGTCTAAAGAGAAGAGAAGAATTTTTGGTGAAGAGATAGCCCGACTCCTAGCAACCGTCTTCATTATGGAAGTATTCTACCCAGATTGACTGGCCAACCCAGTCCTTGTACTGAAGAAGAACAACAAGTGGCGCATGTGTATCGATTATACCAGCCTCAACAAAGCTTGCCCCAAAGATCCATTTGCCTTGCCAAGGATTGACCAAGTCATAGACTCCACAGCCGGATGCGAGCTGTTGAGTTTTTCGGACGCATATTCAGGGTACCACCAGATTAAGTTGGACCCGGCCGATAGGCTGAAGACCACTTTCATCAAGCCATTCAGAGCCTTCTGCTACTTGACGATGACGTTCAGCTTGAGGAATGCCAACGCCATGTTTCAATGTTGCATGCAGAAGTGCCTCCTCAAGCAGCTCGGCAGAAACGCCCACGTCTATGTGGATGATGTTGTGGTGAAGACAGATAAGCATGGCACCCTCCTGGAAGATCTGAAGGAGACTTTTGAAAATCTGCGTCAATTTCAGATCAAGCTCAACCCAGAGAAGTGCGTGTTCGGAGTACCAGCCGGCCAGCTCCTTGGCTTCCTGGTCTCCGAACGCGGCATCGAGTGCAACCCTGTGAAGATCAAGGCCATCGACATGATGGAGAAGCCTACCCAACTGAGAGACATTCAAAAGTTCACCGGCTGTTTGGCATCCATCAGCCGCTTCATCAGACGGCTAGGCGAGAAGGCTCTTCCCCTGTACCAACTCCTGAAGAAAACTACTCACTTTGAGTGGAATGACAAGGCGGATGAGGATTTTCTCCAGCACAAGAAGATGTTGACCACGCCGCCTATCCTGGTCGCGCCGGCTGCTACGGAGCCCATGCTCCTCTACATCGCTGCCACCAGCCGGGTGGTCAGCACAATCTTTGTGGTAGAGCGCAAGGAAGACGGCAAGGTTTTGCCAGTCCAGAGACCGGTGTATTACTTGAGTGAACTATTGTCGGCTTCCAACAAGAACTACCCTCACTACCAAAAGATGTGCTAGGGCGTGCACTTTACCGCCAAGAAGTTGAAGCCATATTTTCAAGAGCACCCCATCACAGTTGTTTGCACAGCTCTGCTTGCTGAGATCATAGGCAGCCGAGATGCTTCAGGCCGAGTGGCCAAATGGGCAATCGACTTGGCCCCCTACACCATCTTCTACCAGCCCCACACCACCATCAAGTCCCAAGCGCTGGCCGACTTCCTCGCCGACTGGGCCGAGACCCAGTACCTGCCGCCAGTGCCAGACTCCACCCATTGGCGGATACACTTTGATGGTTTGAAGATGCGCACCAGTTTGGGAGCCGGCATCGTCCTCACCTCTCCCAAAGGCGAGAAGCTCAGATACACATTGCAAATCCATTTTGCCACCTCCAACAATGTGGCCGAGTACGAGGCACTAGTACACGGACTCCGGCTTGCCAAAGAGCTCGGCATTCGCTGGTCTGTGCTACGGTGACTCTGACTTGGTGGTCCAACGGTCGTCTGGTGATTGGGACGCCAAGGACGCAAACATGGCAAGCTACCGCTTCCTCGTCCAGCAACTCAGTGGATACTTTGAAGTGTGGGAGTTCCTTCACGTGCCACGAAACGACAACGAGCAGGCAGATGCCTTGGCAAGAATCGGCTCCACCCGACAGGCCATACCAGCCGGTGTGTCTCTCCAGCGCCTCCTCAAGTCGTCCATCAAGCCTTCGCCAGAATCAGATTCTATCTTCATGTCGGCTGCTCCTGAAACAGTCGGATCCGACTTGAGGGCAGCAGCAGTCGGCTCGGGGACTTCGGCAGGCGGTTCGGGGACAGCAGCAGTCGCACCCGGCTCGGGGACTTCAGACCCCGGCCCGGGGACTGCAGCAGCCGGCTCGGGGACTGCAGCAGCCGGCTCGGGGACTTCAACGACTCAGCAAGCGATGGCCGACTCCAACCCGCCACCGCCCAACCCAGCCATCATGGGCTCAGCCTATCCTCAACTTCCTGGTGAACAAAGAGCTGCCACCCGATGAGATCTCGGCCCGACAGGTGCAACGTCGGGCAGCAGCATACACCATCGTCAACAGAGAACTCGTGAGGCGCAGTGTTACTGGTGTATACCAGCGCTGCGTAGAGCCGGAGAAGGGCCAAGCAATCCTCAAAGATATCCACCAAGGCGAGTGTGGCCACCACGCGGCCTCAAGATCACTTGTTTCCAAAGCATTCCGTCATGGTTTCTTCTGGCCAACTGCTCCAGAAGATGCCAAAGACTTGGTCAAGAAATGTAAGGGATGCCAGAAGTTCAGTTACAAGCATCATTTGCCAGCTTCCGCACTCAAGACCATTCCCCTTGCCTGGCCTTTTGCCGTCTGGGGACTGGACATGGTGGGACCATTCAAAACAGCGCACAGCGGCATGACTCATCTGCTCGTCGCCGTGGACAAATTCACCAAGTGGATAGAAGCAAAGCCAATCAAGAAACTGAATAGTCCGACTGCTGTGACTTTCATCACGGAAATCACCACTCGGTACGGCGTACCACACAGCGTCATCACCGACAATGGCAAATTTTTTGCCAAAGCCGCCTTGGCCCGTTTCTGTGCAACACAGGGCATCCGACTGGACTTACCGTCTGTTGCCTACCCACAGTCAAACGGCCAAGTCGAGCGAGCAAACGGCCTCATTTCGTCCGGAATCAAGCCCCGACTAGTCGAGCCTCTGGAGCGTTCGGCCGGCTGCTGGCTCGACGAGCTGCCAGCCGTCCTCTGGAGTTTGCGCACCACTCCAAACAAGTCAACCGGTTCACACCCTTCTTCCTTGTATACGGTGCCGAGGCTGTCATCCCAACTGACATCGAGTTCGACTCACCTCGCGTCACCATGTACACGGAGGCGGAAGCAAAGGAAGCACGAGAAGACGGCGTCGATCTGCTGGAAGAGGGGTAGCTGTTGGCACTCAGTCGGTCCGCCATCTACCAGTAGAGCCTACACCGCTACCACAGTCGGAAGGTCAAGCCAAGATCCTTCCAAGAGGGAGACCTTGTGCTCCGGCTGATCCAGCAAACAGCCGGCCAGCACAAGCTCTCGGCCCCTTGGGAAGGCCCTTTCTGTCGGCGTTCCGGGAATGGGGGTCCCCAGACTTGCCTGCCTGCGGCCCATGGCGTGGCTCCACAAGCGGGCCCATACGGCCCATCTTCACCAGCAAGCACTCAAGACCCTCGCGAGGGGCCAAGCCTCACGAGGCGGGCGACACAAGACTCCCTCGGGAGCGGCCTCCCCAGGTTGGCTCGCGAGGGGCGGAGAGATCAAGGCAAGGCAAACCTCGCGAGATTCCAATGACGCAAGCCATGACGATCAAGACCAGGCGGGCACCAGGCGGGCGCCAGCGCGGACAGTGTCCTTGTTTCCTCTTTGGTGCTAAGGGGCGAGCGTAGGCGAGGAGTACCGAGGCGTCAAGCAAAGGTTTCCATATCGGTGCAACGAGACCAAGACCAGCAGGACGGCAAGACGGAGGTCATCGTGGAGCCCAAGGTGGCATCACCACAAGAGCCTTTGGCAGGTGAAGACTACTTTTGTCAGGATAAGCTGTACTAGCTGTCCCCTTTCAAATTGGCCGTTGTGGCATCCCTTCCCGCTCAATATTTGGGAAGAGGACCAGGGCCTCTATAAAGAGGACTAGCCACCACAGTAGACGGGGAGAGATCGATCCTCAACCGCACACCAACACACCAAGCACAAGAGCACCTCTCCTCAGGAGGCTGTTCTTCCCCTTGTACTGTTCATCCTCGGCCCAAGAGGCAATCCACCACCACCACACTGGAGTAGGGTATTACACCACAACGGTGGCCCGAACTAGTATAAATATTGTGTTCTCATGTGTTGTGAGTTCGTCGTGCCTAGCTTAGAGATCGCGAAGCGTGTGAGGGTGTGATCGGTGAGGGGGAGATCTCCGCGCGCACCCCAGTGTTCGAACCTTAAGGGTTTTGCCGGAACCCAAAATCCAACATTTGGCGCCCCAGGTAGGGGTGCGCCGGAGCCCCTCTTCCGCCAGTTGATCCAGTGACGCTCCGCGGTTCCGATGTTCGGCGACCCAAGAGCCAACGCCGACCGTTGGGCCACTTGGCTAGCCCGGACATCGTCGTCAACCCAGGAAGATAACACTGCGAGGCATGGGAGGCGTGGCCAGGCATCGTCCGCCCTTACTCCGGGACAGGCGCGAGCTACTGCAAGGGCCACAAGCAACGCCGCGGCGACGGCGCCGCACACCCGGCGGGAGCAGGCGAACATGCGGGCTGCACTCACGGTGGCGCGGGAGCTGCTATGGTGCCGACTGATGGAGAGCGGTCGGGATGCGCTGCTGGAACGCGTCGCCGAGCTACTGGACGCAGCGGCCACGAGAGCGCCGCCCTTCTGCTACCAGATCGCGCCCCAGGCAGCGGCCAGATCCCATGGCGGGCCTTGCCGCGCCCGCGTGCCCCCAAGTGCGCCCGGGGGTCTCGTCGACATCAACGCGACCCACGGTGCTGGGCGCCCCCTCAGGCCCGCACCACCCCTGATGTAACGCCCCGAGACCGACGCTTCAGATGCCTTCCTTTATTGTATATGTTGTCGTGTTTTTTTATGTTTGTGCTTTATCATAATTTTTTTGCATATTCCATTCATATATGTTTATGACATGTTCATGATGAGTGCCTTTGTCATATTTTGCTTCTTGCATCATGTTCATTATTGATTGTAGTATGCCATCCTTGTTGTTGCCATGATCATCTTGCTTTGCTATGCTATATGATTTGATATGCCTTGTGTCATTTTATTGCATTATGATCACCATGTGGGTTGCTTTCTTCATGGTGATGTGTTGTTGGTGTTCTATCCATCTTCACATTTTCCATCGACATTTTCCCCCAAGTGCACAACCTATCCACTTCTTCCTTTATATCAATTTTGGCTTTCATGTCAAGCGACATTATTTCCTCCTCCATTAATGTTCATTCTTTTCCTGATGCCATTTCACCATGCCTAAACCATCTCTGCCAATTTTAAGCTCTTTTGGACTTGATTTGGTTGGAATCAAAATTGCCTCAAGATTGAATTTAGTTCAAACTTGCAATAATTTTGTTTCTCTAAAAATGCCCAAACCAATTATTTCAATTAGTGCATAATTCCAGCTTCGTGGGGATATTCTTATATCTCTCACACACCCCTCTTTTATCCCTGTGCTTTTCTATTTCTTTTCTGCCTGAGGAAAATGAAAAAGAAAAGAGACAACAGCAAGAGCGGCCTACCTGGGCCCCCTCCGCCCAGGCCGGTCCAGCAGCAGCCTCAGCGCAGCCCCCCTCGCTCTCTCCCGTGGTGAATCCACGCTGGATACCCATCCGAACCACCTGGCAGTCTCTCTACTCCTACTTTTCTTCCTCCTCCCAATCACCTCTCCTCTCACAGTAATATTCAGGGGCACATGGCCACCGTGGCTACCACGGCGCCCACGCCCCTCCTTTTTAACCAGTGCCCCCTCCCTAGGGTTTCCCCTTCCTCCTCCCTTCCCCCTCCGCGCCGCCAGCCAGGTAAGGGTAGCTCCACCTCGCCCCATCACCGCCGCCCGACGCCATGGCCGGCTTGTGCTCAAGCTTTCCTCCGGCGTAGCAAGCTCGTCGCCGACCCTTTCTCCATCCACGCGCATCGAGACGCCGCCACGACCCCGTTCCTCTGCGATCCAAGGCCGGAGACGCCAAGTCCATCGACGTCTTCCTCCCCTGCTTCCTCTGCTTCACGGAACCGAGGACGCTGCCCCGATCAGTGAGTCTTCTCGCCGTCCCAGGCCACCGTCGACCACGTGCAACTCCAGCAGCAACCCCTCGGTGAGCAGCCGCTCCTCCCATTCCCTCTCCGAATCGTTTTCCCTCGCCGTAGTCCTCTTCCCGAGCAAGCCGACGCCATGTCCGCCATGGACGAGTTCCTAGAGCTCGCCCTGCTCGTGTACACACGTGCTCACACACACGCATCACAACCCATCGCCCTGTATGGTCCATCCAGGGAGCAGCAGCTCCGTGCCGCCCCTTGACATGGCCGGCCCTTGCTTCCCGAGCACGTCGGAAGGCAAGTCCGGTGAGGTGGCTCTGCCTCCTCGGTTTCTTTGCACGCACGTGCACATCCTTCTTCAGTGAACTCTCTCAGGGATTCCGCACGCCACACCTGCAGCCACCGCCGCTTGTACGGCAGCACCCCCACCTGTTTCCGCAGCTCCGCCGGCGACCTGCAGCCGTTGGTGTTGGCTCCCGGCGCCGGCCATGTCCACTGTGCGTTCGAGCCATCTCTGATTCCGTTTTCAGTTTTGTCAGATCAACGCCAGGGCATTCATCTCGAGCATAAGGCACTTCTTAGCAGACTTCTATAGTAGCCCATCTGGTTAGCAGCGCATGCACGTATCCAAGGGATCCAGGGATCAAATCCCAGGCTCCCCTGATTCTTTTTCATCTTGTTTCTGTTATTTTTTTCCAGTCAGGTTTGCTCGAACTGTTGGTTCAGTTACAGTTTGTCTGCGAATTATCTTAGGTGCACTTCTGTTGCTACTGGTTAGACTAGCAGGTTTGCACCCAGGCAACCAGGGATCAAATCCCCACGACAACATCTTTTTGCACCAATTTTGGCTCACCCAGATCAAGCCCTTGTTCTTCTTCATCTTGGGCCCAACCTTGGTTTTACCATTTGCCTACCTAAGCCTTTTTCCCTTGGGTTTTCGGAGCCCGAGGGTCATCTTTATTTACCCCTCGGGCCAGTGCTCCTCCGAGTGTTGGTCCAAACTAGAGCCCTTTGCAGCGCCACCTCGGGGAAACTTGAGGGCTGGTTTTAGTTGTACGGACTGCTCATCCGGTGTGCCCCGAGAACGAGATATGTGCAGCTCCTATCTGGATTTGTCGGCACATTCGGGCGGCTTTGCTGGTCTTGTTTTACCATTGTCGAAATGTCTTGTAAACCGGGATTCCGAGACTGATCGGGTCTTCCCGGGAGAAGGAATATCCTTCGTTGACCGTGAGAGCTTGTGATGGGCTAAGTTGGGACACCCCTGCAGGGTATAAACTTTCGAGAGCCGTGCCCGCGGTTACGTGGCAGATGGGAATTTGTTAATATCCGGTTGTAGAGAACTTGACACTTGAATTAATTAAAACGCATCAACCGCGTGTGTAGCCGTGATGGTCTCTTTTCAGCGGAGTCCGGGAAGTGAACACGGTTTTGGGTTATGTATGAACGTAAGTAGTTTCAGGATCACTTCTTGATCACTTCTAGCTTCTCGACCGTTCCGTTTGCTTCTCTTCTCGCTCTTGTTTGCGTAAGTTAGCCACCATATTTTGCTTAGCCACTGATGCAACCTCACCACTTATCCATTCCTTACCCATTAAGCTTTGCTAGTCTTGATACCCATGGTAATGGGATTGCTGAGTCCTCGTGGCTCATAGTTTTCTACCAAAACAGTTGCAGGTGTTGACGATACCAGTGCAGGTGACGCAACCGAGCTCAAGTGGGAGTTCGACAAGGAACGTGGTCGTTACTATGTTTCATTTCCTGATGATCAGTAGTGGAGCCCAGTTGGGACGATCGGGGATCTAGCATTTGGGGTTATCTTATTTTCATTTGGATTTGACCGTAGTCGGTCTATGTGTGGATTTTGGATGATGTATGATTTAATTTATGTATTGTGTGAAGTGGCGATTGTAAGCCAACTCTCATTATCCCATTCTTGTTCATTACATGGAATTGTGTGAAGATGACCCTTCTTGCGACAATACCTACAATGCGGTTATGCCTCTAAGTCGTGCCTCGACACGTGGGAGATATAGCCGCATCATGGGCGTTACACCTGATGGGTGCGGGCACGAGCGTTGCCCCACGCGGCCCCAGCGGGGCACTACCCTACCATCCTTGGAAGGGCGTGATGGGCCGGGTGACATGGAGCGTGGGGCACTTTGGCGAGGTCTTTGGGGCCGCGGCCTCGGAGGCCTACGTGCCCCGCATGATGAACCAGGAGTACACGCCAGAAGATGACCCCGGCTCGTTCCTCGAGCCAGGATGGGAAGAGGAGGCGCTAGGAGCTGAGGCCTTCCAGGAGCCGCCCAAGAGCCCCGCCAACCACGCCATCGACAACAGTTACAGGGTACCACTAATCTCTCAGGGGCAGGCTTACACTAACCATGAATCGCAAGTGAATCAGGTCATAGCGCTAGGGGACGGTACCGGCACGGTGGTATCTGTCCCACCAGGAGAAGCTCGCTGGGGGCTGCATAGCCAGGAGCAAGGCCCCTCCCCGCGTCGCACGGAGCAAGGCGTTGCCTGGAGGTATGCCCTCTGCTGGGCAGGCGCCGGCGAGCCTTCCCCAGGCAGAGGACCCGTGGTCGCTGAGGGCGCCGCTGGCGTCCCCTTTGCCCCCTTTGGTGTCGTCCTGGTTTCCGGTCATCCCAACGATTGTGGAGGGTGGCGCAAGGCGGGGCCCTCGTCTGGCGATATGAAGTAAGGCTCACGCCTATGAAGGTCTCCGCTCGTGACCCTCTCACGTAATAATGAGTGGGGTTGTACACGCCCCGGAGCCTCAGGAGTGCCGCCCTCGGGCCTCGGGGGCTCCCTCCCACTTCCTAGTGGCAGCACTTAGCTCCGCGCTGGTGAGAAGACTCGAAGACAAGAAGACTAGACTAGGCGCCGGACGCGGCCATTTGCTTTTAACCTCTTTTCTGTAGCCCTGCTTTCTGCCGTTGGATTTAAGTTGGAGTTGAGTTTTCATTGACACGAGCGGGGGGTGCCTTTTCTCGTTCATGTTATTTCTTGCATTCTGGTTCTTGCCTTATTTCGGAGCACGCGCTTACTGCCTCCCCCTCGCGAGCGGGGCTGGGCACAATGCACACGCACCGCACGCAGGTCGTGCCGCGGCTGGCATGCGCCTCTCGCGAGGCCCTCCCAGATGGGTCACAAGACCCCTCAGGAGCTCCTCAGAAACTCATGACCCCGCGAGCCCGTTCGGAAACTTCCCAGGTTAAGGTAAATTACAACAGCAACTCACCACGAGGCTCGCGAGCTCGCGAAGGCACATATTCAACTTAGCCTAAAAGAATAGAGGTAATAATTTGTTTAAATGAGGGGCTTCCCCTCCGAAAATGCTCTTACAACCTCTGGGGCTACGCCCGAGCTTTTGCGTGCAGGATAAACAGCAGGGAAACACGGAATCAATCACACATGTCGCTCGCCGCGTCCCCTGGGTCGCCCTCAGACGCATCGCTGACGCCGCTATCACCATCGCTGGCATCGCCTTTACCTTCAACGACGCCGCCATCACCATCGTCAACCACGTCGCCTTCGTCCACCGCGACCACAACTGCATCGTCCTCGGAGGTGAAGGCCCTGACCAGCGTTCCCAAGAGGCAATCCACCACCACCACACTGGAGTAGGGTATTACACCACAACGATGGACCGAACCAGTATAAATCTTGTGTTCTTGTGTGTTGTGAGTTCTTCGTGCCTAGCTTAGAGATCACGAAGCATGTGAGGGTGTGATCGGTGAGGGGGAGATCTTCGCGCGCACCCCAGTGTTCGAACCTTAAGGGTTTTTCCGGAACCCGAAATCCGACAGTTTCATCATCAGCAAAGCCTTGGGCAACGACTCCTACTACCTGATCGATGCCCAGAAGCCCAGGGCGTGCAAGAGGGACGACTCCGGTAAGGAAACAGAGCGCCCATGGAATGCAAATCTCCTTCAAAGATTTTACAATTGATGCAGTATGTACCACGCTATCTTTTGAATTAAGTACGAAGACTTTGGGATCCTCGAGGAGCAGTCGGGGACTGCCCCTTTATATATATATGATAAGTATTATGCCTATGAATGTGTTATTCCTTTCTTCCGCCTGAAACCGGGTTCGACCAGTTGGCTCGGGGGCTTGCTGCCTTGTACTATGTCAGTATTTCCTACAGTCAGACAAGTCATGTGCCGGCACCTAAGCCACCTCTTGCCACAAGCCGTAGCTTGCAGAGCGACTGTTCGCTTGGCAAGAGTTAGAGGCAAAAAAGGGTGCTCACATGAAAAATGGCTAAGGACCAAAACATTGACATAGGACAAGCCAGCTTCTCGCCTCACCGACCGGCTGCCGAGCAGCCGGCCGCCCGGTTTCGTACTTAGCTTGCAACGTACCAATCGGCCAAAGTACTTGTCCTCCCAAAATGGTGAAGTACTTGACCAGACGGCAGTCCGCGGAGCGGCTGTCCGGCTGGCAAGAAGGCAACCAAGGGAGGGCGGCAAAGGAAAAAGCCAAGGAACAAAAAAGCAAGAAAAGTCGGAACTCAGCAAAAGCACAGCTTGTGCGGGAAATAATTTACATACCAAAAGGCCCTTGGCCAACGTTCAACATAGTTTGAATACACCCCGTGGGTGGAATTGTGCAAATTTAACAAAAGTTTGTTGAGAAAACTACTAAGCAGGAAAAGCTACGATAAGTTGACGGCCTAGGCCAAAGGAGCAGCAGGAGAGTCCGGCAGGTTGGTGGAGTCGGGGGCGCCGGCTGGTGGAGTGGCCGGCTGGCGAGTCTCGGCTTGGTTGCCTTCAACAACAGTTGACGTGCTTGCACGTGGCTCGTTGCTGGAAGCGCGGGCGAGCTGAGGCTGGCCATCCGCTCTGACCTCCGACGCGCCGTCTTCATCATCCTCGTCTTCCTCGCCTTCCCCTTCATCGCTGGAGTCGATGACCTCTGCCGAGTCTTCACCATCATCCAGGTTCAATCCAAACCACTCAGGCGGCGCCTCGATGCCGTTTTTGTTCAGCTCAGGGACGAAGATATCGGTGTTGGTGTACTCGGCGATCGCCGACGCACGAATTTGGAGGTCACGCTCCACCGCCACCAACTCGGCACTGGCTTCTTGCCGAAACATGGTCAACTGGGCAAGATCCAGCCCAGGATACTATGCCTTGGCGAACTCCAAGGCCCGCTTTGCTCCCGCTCGCGCCGTGGAGCCCTTCCACGCCTCAATATGGCTGGCGGCCACTTGCAACCAGTCGGCAGTCCGACTGGGGTGCGCGGGGCTTGCATGTCCGGCCAGAGGGCGGAGATCGCTTGAGCCCCGGCACGCTGCAGCCGGCGGAGCATCCGGCTGGCTGGCTGGAGGCGACCTTGAATGCTAAGGAGCTGCTCGCTAAGGGACCGAGGGGCGTTGGTAGCAATCTCCACATCTTCCGCCCTTCGTTCCTCGTGACGAGCTTCGATGGCCTAATTGGCGGCGACGGAGTTGCTGGGAAAGAAGTCCGCGCAATCAAAGCAATAAGTCAGAAATGAGAAGCTAGAAGCCGGCTCGCTCGACAGCCGGCAGTTGAAAGAAGAAAAGGAAGCTCACCATCGACTATGTATTCAATCTCGCCATAGCCGGCAGACAGCGCCGCCTTCATCTCAGCCCAGCCGGAGCGCTCGGTCTCAAACTCAGCCAGGAGCCTAGCTTCGTTGTCTGCCGCCTGCTTTAGGGTTGTATTGTGAAGCTCTGCCTGGTCCTTCTGTTCCTTGGCCAGGCGGTCGCGCTCCTGGACCACCTTGTTGCACTCGTCCTCCTTGGCATGCAGTGCGGTGTTGGCTTCACCCAGTTGCTGCTGCAAGACGACGTTGGTCTCTGCAAGAGCAAGAAAAGAAAGATATCACCAAATCAAGAAAGAAGAAAAGTAATTACCGAAAGATCCGACCCGACTTCCCAGCAGTCGGCTCGCATCTCGGGGACTACAGCCCGCGGGTGCGCTGACGCGCCCCCGCGGAGAAAGGAAGATAGAGTGCTTACTCCGGCTTTCCATCAAGTCAGCGGTCCTTCGGTCTAGCTCCCGGATGTTGGCGTTGAAGGAAGCCGCGCGGATGTTGTGGTAATCCTACAACAAAGCAGCAGAAAGAGAAGAAAGTCAGAATCTTAGAGCCCACTATGAAGTTCCAGGCCGCCTGCTCAGCAGCCGGCCCAGAACACGCCAACACCGAAGATCACAAGAATCAAAAACAAGAGGCGAGTTGCGCACCCGTACGGTGTCCCGCGTCTTCACAAACGCCTTCATGCACTGCGAGAGGGCAGCGGCTTCGGCCCTGAAGTCGGCCTGGACATCTTGTGCCGCCTTGATCAAGGCGCTCGTCCCGCCTCCATGCACCCACTCCGTCGGCGCATCGCTGGTGGCTTCGGCTTCTGGAGCCGACGAGCTGGCGCTCCCAACCTCCACTGGCCTCGGCGCCGACGCCGCTTTCTCCACACGGCGGTGCACTAGAGTGCGAATCCTGGGAACCGACCCCGTCACCAGCTCGCCTCCGGCTGGCGTTACCAATGGGCCGGCCGGCTGGCTGCCCTGCGCATCTGCAGTCGGTGGGTGCGGAGGCACCTCCATCTGCGGTAGGATGGCGTCGCCGCCTTCCCTCTCCCTGATCGGCTGCTCATCGCCGGCTCCCACAGCCGGCGCCGAGAACTCTGGCACTGGTGGCGCAGAGCGCAGGGGGTGACGAGCAGCGGGGTTCCGCGGCGCGCTGCGTCCTCGGCCTGCCTCTTCGCCATGGCATCGGCTTGGGCCTTGGCCGCAGCGTCCGCATCCGCTTGCGCCGTCTTCGCTGCGGCCGCCTTGTCGGCCTCTGCCTTCTTGGCGGTGGCTTCCTTCTCCTCCCGCACCTCCCGTGCGTTCCTCTCCTGTGCCTCCCGGAGATTGGCGGCTGGGTCTATACGGCGGTTGTTGGTGGAGCCCTCCGCCGCCCTGACAATGGAGGCCGAGGTCGACCGCTCAAGAGAAAGCGGGGCCCTACTCAAGAGAAGGATGAGAAGGAAATTCAGAAGAAATCGACAAGATAAAGAGTAAAAAGAAGACACAAGAAAGGCTGAGGACTTACGTCGACATCATCGGAGGCTGCTTGGGGGCCTTCTGGAACTTGGCCGCCTTCGCGGCAACCTCGCGCCGCTTGGTCGCAGCGGCCGTGCTCTTGGCCGCGGCGGCTGAGTGTTTCGGCTTCTTGGGGTGGCTGCCGAAAAGCAGCACGCCTCGGCGTTTCGGCCCACCACCTAGTGCGGTCATTGTGGTCGAGGAGCTCGGGCCCGTCTTGTCGGAAGGCGGCGGACGGCGCGGCGCCTCCTCCTCTTCCTCCTCCTCATCGTCGTCCGACCAGTCCTCCACGCCTCCCCCTCCTGCGGAGCCGCCTGCTCCACCACCACCGCCTGTGGCCTCGTCCTCCAGGGCGGCCGCCCCCAAGTCAGGGTCCGCTACGTTGCTCGCGTCCCGGTCCGGTAGGAAGTCGGCGTTGTCCTCCAGCCGGAGGGGGAGGACCTGCGTCATGGTCGAGTTGGTTAGCCGGAAGACAGAAGCCGACAAGAGAGAAGCCGGCAAGAGAGAGCTCGGCAGAAAGAAAAGGACAGAATCAAGAGCTTACCATAGGCGGCGGATCCGTGCGGGAGTACGGCCGCTTGCCGAACCGCCACCCCTCCGGCTCGAGCTTGAGGTTGACGATCTCGTTCACCAAATAGGCCACCTCGGCAGTCGGCATGTCCTTGGTGCACATCTGGCATGGATCACGATGCCCACTCATCTGGTTGATGATGTGGGGCCGGCCTTGGAGCGGGAGGACTCGGCGCACCATGAAGGCGAGCAGCAAGTCGGCCGCCTTGAGGGCCTCCGACTCCTTCATCACCTTGAAGCGGGCGATGGCTGCAGAGGCGTCGGGCGACAGCGGCTTCGGCTTGAAGCCCCAATTAGTGCGGGGCTCGGTAGGCGGCCCGGCCACGTACTCCGGCATGTTGATGAAGTCGATCGCCGGGTTGACGTTCTTCACATAGAAGTACCACTTCTGCCACAGCTTCACCGACTGAATCAACTTGATGGCCGGGAAGGCGTTTCTAGCACCCGGACGCTGCACGGCGATGAAAGCACCGCACTGTGCCGCCTCCTCCCTCGCGGAGGTGCCAAGCTTGGTGTAGAAGAAAGCCCCCCAAAGCTCGAGGGTGGGGAGGATGCCGAGGTACCCCTCGCAGAGGGTGACGAAGGCCGACAGCAGCACCACCGTGTTCGTGTGAGGTGGTGCGGCTGCAGTTGGTAGAAGGTGAGGAACGAGCGGAGGAAGCCGCTCGCCGGCAGGCCGAAGCCACGGAGGAAGTGCGAGCGGAAGATGACACGCTCGCCTTCCTCCGGCGCCGGCGAGATCTCGCCAGCGCCGGGCAGCCGCCGCGTGTCACGGTGGAAGGTGAGATGGTCCTCATGGACGTTGGAGCCGTCCCAGTTGCCGGAACGCTCCATGACAGCCCGCGCTTGACGAGGGCAAACGGCGGCGACGAGTGTGTGAGCTCTCCGTGAAGCAGAGAGCGGGCTTGAGGAAGAGAAGCACGAAGGCGATAGCGAGCCGCGACAGCACTTCGACGGAGCTCGAGTGCAGCAACGGCGAGGAAGAAGAAGCAAGAGGGGACGAGGGAGAGGAGAGCACGCGTGCCTTGGCCGCTCCCCTCCTCCCCCAATTTATAGCCCCTAGCTGCGAAGCCGAGGGGGCGGGGCGTGGGATTAACTGCGCCCACGTCCCACGGCCCCGCATTTACCGCGCGGTAAAAGCGCGTAGTGATGGCGCGTGGAATCCCAACCGCCCGCCTCCGCCGCAGCGGATCCACGCGCGTGCCAACGCTCGGTAGTTGCGGGCCCGGCCTGCAGCACGTCCCGTCACGCTCGTGGGCTAGCAGGACGGCCTGGCCGGCTCGCGCCGCATGGCGAGCGAGCGGCGGGCGGCAGGCCTAGGGGCCTAGCTAGCGTACCACCTGTCTCCCGCCTCGACGATTCAAAATCCACCAGGAGGCCATCCATATCACCCGCCTCCTAGTAGTCGGCCTACCAGAAGACGAACGAGACAAACCAACGAGACTACTCGGAGTAGGAAGCTGTCGGGGCACCTCGCCGGGTTGACCGCGGCGACCCACCAGTTTCGGGGACTACTGTCGGAGTTATTTGCCACGGGTAGCCTCATCTGCCCCCCATGGCATTTCAAAACATCGGGGCCGACTGCGCCCCTCAGAATCTCAAAGCTTGGTCGCCGCCTTCTCGTGGCCGGCTGGTCCAATCGGCCAGCTGCTAGAAAGCGGAGGACCCCAGAAGACGGCCACGAAGCGGGCCGCCTCCTAGCAGGCGGCCTCGAGAGAGGCCGGCTCCTGGCAGGCGGCCCCACGCGTCCTCAAAGTCTGCGCCCTCTTAAGTACGACGACACGGGGCATGGCTATAGTGAAGCCTGCCACCCCCAGATCTAGGGTGAGTGGTGGTTATAGTGCGCCGTACAAGTCGGAGATCTCCTGCACGGCGCAGCACTGTAGCCCCTCCGCCCGTGACATCGTCCGAGCCAGGAGGACCATTCTCCCACATTGGGCTGTCGGTACGGCCCGCAGGCGGCGGGCCCTACTTGCCAGTGAGAAGCTAGAAGGCAGCAAGCCTGACCAGTCGGCCTGGGGGGAGAGGCCGGCACCCAGCAGGCGGCCCACCCCCTTCCTTGGAGTTTGTGCACCATTAACCAGAAGAGATGGGGAATGGCTACAGTGATCGCCCGCCAGGCGGCGGGACTGTAGCCACGCCCTCCCCGACAAAGCAAGCGTCATTAGAAGCACGGCTACAGTAATGAGCAGCCGGCAAGACCCGCCAGCGGCGAGCGCGGCCTGTCGGCCAAGTACAAAACAGTCGGCGGGGCCCACCAGTCGGCGGGCCCCAGTAGCCAGCGGAGAAGCCGGCCACAAGAGACACTGACAGCTAGGGCCTATGCCCGGCCAATTTACCATTGTACCTCTGGGGCGTAGGCCTATATAAACCCCCCAGGGCACCCATGCAAAGGGTTCAGACCCTTAGACAACACACACCCACATAGAGAGAGGAGAGAGCTAGCCTTGCCCTTCTTCCTCCTCTAGCAAACAGCTCAAGGAGCAACTTGTAGCTACTTGTTGAGATAGTGATCATGCGGAGACCCCGCGGAGCAGGACTAGGGGTGTTATCTCCTAGGAGAGCCCCGAACCTGGGTAAAGTTCACCGGTGTACGTGTCTACGCCTCATCCCGCTTCCTGGCACCGGCGATGTCTTACTATCCCCACCATGATAAGCCATCCGTTGGCATATGTCGCACCAAAACCCCGACACCCAGCATAGAGGTCGAGTGTGCATCTGTCTGGTCCTTTCCGTCCTCTTTGGTTCGCAGGGTACATGGACGTTTCTACTAAGCTGTTTGGAAGAAAGAGAGCAAGCCGGCACTCCGGCCCCGGCAAGCCAAGGTTGTCGGGGGCTGCAGACACAAGAATCCAACCACGGCAAGCCAAGGCTGCCGGGGGCTGTAGATCCAGATAAGTCTTTTATCCCCTACTGTGCATTTCCGTATGAAGTTGGGATGTATGAAACCTCGTTTTATTCCTAGGCCACCGTGCTCCCCCTTTTCTCCTATACCCAAGAACTATTCCCTGGGTCGGAACTGGGTCGTAGTCGCGGTGACAAGGAAATAAACGAAGGGCCCAACTCTACTTCACCCCTGCCTCCGCCAAGAGCGTGAGAATGGTCGAATGAAGTAAGGGGACGGCAAGGCCTGTTCCCGGGCGACAATGTTTATCTTAAAAATAACAAGGATTCACTCCTTGGCATGAGCCTCGCTCACGCACAAAGAACCCGGTAAGCACCCTTTTTTATTAAAAACATCCCATACAGGTACAGTTCATACAGAATGAAAAACATGAGCAAGGGGATCACAAGTTTTAAATTTAACAAATGCCCACAGGCTTACAAATTCAAAAGAGATAAGATGCCCGTAATCCCTTTCTTGTCCCTCTCCTCAGAAGGTGGAACGAGATAGCAGGAGGGCAAAAAGAACGCCTAGGCGAGGTACGAGCAGCAGAAGACACCAGGGGAACATCCCGGTGCCTGGAGAGGAGCCGAAAGATGAGGCAGCGGGCCGACAATACGCGACAAAGGCGTCGGTGCCCGCGTACTCCGACTTGACGGCCCACCACCCGCCTTCTTGGTCTTCTCCGGCCCTCCTACGCCAGCCACCCAAGGAGGCAACGGGGAACGCGCCGATGGAGAGCTTGATGAGGCAGGCCCTCGGTAGGGCGCGTGGCCGAGGGAGGGGCGACGCGGTCAGTCAGAGTCGAGGTCGGCGTCCCCCCGCTCGACGCCCTCGTCGTCGCTGTCGCTGTCCTCCTCATCACTCGCGCTTGAGGAGGAGTCTTCATCATCAGAGGAGCTCTCCACGCAGGACTTTAGGCGAGTTCCAAGGTCCCCAAAGACCTTGACAGAGAGCAGGTCGTTCTCCATTAATTTCAAGTAGAGAACGAGCCCCGTCGTCAGGCTGTGGACACGAGCGAAAGTCTCCCATCAGCGACGAAGGTACATGACGTGAGGAGCAAGAAAGTCGACGTCAACCCGCGTGCCGCCGTTCTCGCAGCCACTCATATGCAACCTGAGGGACTGTGGCGGGTCGAGCTCCATCTCCCGAGCGAATGGAGTAGGGAGATGAAGACGACGATGCGGTGGCCGGCGCAGCCTGATGAAGAACTCACGGGGCTGGTCCCCGACGTGGCCCTCCATTGAGGGAGGCATCGTTGGCGGAGGCAAGGCCGTTGCACCGCCCCATCCCCCTCTTCCTCAAGCACCACGGTGACCTCGGCCTCGCCCCCTCCCCCTGTCGAGCAGAGACCCTTGCTGCCATCGTCGAAGGGGCGGCGCCCCCTCCCGCCATGGCCGATGAAAGGAAGGAGCAGAGGTGGAGGGAGATGGATGAGGAAAGATTGTGGGATGCCATCCCCCTCCCCCTTCTTATAAAGGGGCGGGGTCGGGGCTCGGCCGCCCCACTCAACCAATTCGACCATCAGGGGCGCAGGGAATCAAGACCGAGCCGCTGCTCCAATCAGCGACGGCCCGATTTCCCGCCTCGTCATTTAAGGCCCGTGCCCCCCCCCCCCGCGCGTCCGCCGCCTGCCACCTTAGGGGCATGGGGGACACGTGGCGAGCAAGCAGAAATCGAGGGGACGGGTGAAGCGACCGTTCTCCACCCCGTGATCATGGGGCGAGGGCGCCTTGAAGACCACGACCTGTGATGCCCCCGATTCAATCGTACACTAATCATACACGCAAACGTGTACGATTAAGATCAGGGACTCACGGGAAGATATCACAACACAACTCTAAAATAAAATAAGTCATACAAGCATCATAATACAAGCCGGGGGCCTCGAGGGCTCGAATACAAGTGCTCGATCATAGACGAGTCAGCGGAGGCAACAATATCTGACTACAGACATAAGTTAAACAAGTTTGCCAAAAGAAGACTAGCACAAACTGGGATACAGATCGAAAGAGGCACATGCCTCCTGCCTGGGATCCTCCTAAACTACTCCTGGTCGTCATCGGCTTGCACGTAGTAGTAGGCACCTCCGGTGTAGTAGGAGTCGTCGTCGATGGTGGCATCTAGCTCCTAGGCTCCAGCATCTGGTTGCGACAACCGAGAAGAAAGGAAAGGGGGAAAAGGGGGAGCAAAGCAACCATGAGTACTCATCCAAAGTACTCGCAAGCAAGGATGTACACTACATATGCATGGGTATATGTGTAAAGGGGCAATATCAATGGACATACTGCAGAAAGCCAGAATAAAAGGGGGGTAGCTAGTCCTGTCGAAGACTACGCTTCTCGCAGCCTCCATCTTGCAGCATGTAGAAGAGAGTAGATGGTAAGTTCACCAAGTAGCATTGCATAGCATAAATCTACCCGGCGATCCCCTCCTCGTCGCCCTGTTAGAGAGCGATCACCGGATTATATCTGGCACTTGGAAGGGTGTGTTTTATTAAGTATCCGGTTCTAGTTGTCATAAGGTCAAGGTACAACTCCAAGTCGTCCTGTTACCGAAGATCACGGCTATTCGAATAGATAAACTTCCCTACAGGGGATGCACCACATAACCCAACACGCTCGATCCCATTTGGCCGGACACACTTTCCGGGGTCATGCCCGGCCTCATAAGATCAACACGTCGCAGCCCTACCTAGGCACAACAGAGAAGTCAGCACGCCGGTCTAAATCCTATGGCGCACACGCCGGTCTAAATCCTATGGCGCAGGGGTCTGGGCCCATCGCCCATTGCACACCTGCACGTTGCGAGGGCGGGTGGAAGCAGAACTAGCCCCCTTAATACAAGAGCAGGCTTACGTTCCAATCCGGCGCGCGCCGCTCAGTCGCTGACGTCACGAAGGCTTCGGCTGATACCACGACGTCGAGTTCACTCAGTAAATGAGCCGCGCCTCTGCATTTTCCCCTTTTACGGGGAAGGAGCGGGCCGCCTCTTTACCATTCACTGTGACGTGACACATGCGTGCGGAAACCGCCCCACGCATGACCCCCACATCATGCATAACCCTCCACGTCGCGCGTTCAACGCAGGTTGTGGGGAAGCGCAGCGGACGAAAAAATTTACTGCAGTAAAAATCCGCCCTGCCTGCCCGTGCACCGCTGGGCCTAACCCAACAATGTGTTGCGCTTATGTGTGGCCTAGGCCAGGGGGCTCCTGTCGGTGTGCAAAAGTAGGGGCTCTTTTGACCCCTTTACTTGTGCACGGGCAGTCAGAGCCGCGCCCGCGGCCACACCGAGCAGGGCAGAAGAGGGAAGCCGGAGCACGAGGCAATCAAAGCAACGCCAAGACCAGAGACACAAAGATCAAGAGGGCGAGGTGGACTCCCCCGGCGAGACCCTTGCGGGGACGGCCTCCGCGGCCCCGGCAAGAGCCTTGCCGAGGCAACTTGCCCGATGCTAGCGGAGCGCGCCACCCTTGAGCCTAGGGGTTCCAACGTCATCAACCATATTGGAACCAAGGCTCGGGAGGCACCTCCATGGTGGCATGCAGATCTTTGTGAAGATTAAAGGCATACAAGATTAGATGAGGACCAGAAGACGACGATCCTCGGCGGGATCCTAGCCGAGGAAATCCACGAGACCCCCGGCAAGATCCTTGCCGGGGACGACTGCGATGCCGCGGCAAGACCCTTGCCGGGGCCCCGGTAAGGCCCTTGCCGAAGACGCCTGCGAGGCCACAACCAGGCCCACATCTGCCAAGACTACACCACCGCTCCCATGCAGCTGCTAGCTCGACCAGCTGGGCAGGCACCTGCGTGGCAGCATGCGGCCTCTACACCGACTCAGCTAGCACCTGCGTGGTGGCATGCAGATCTTCGTGAAGACTCCACCACCACCCAGCCCAGCAGCCAGCCAACGTGGCGCTGCAACGCCTCATCAGCTCGGACGCGCGTCGGAGCCAGGCAAAGCGGCAATAGCTGGGACGAGCTTCCTTGCCGTCCCCGATAAAGCAAGAGGGGCACGTCAGCAGCGCATTAAATGCGTTTGTCCGACGGTGCCAGAGGATAGACTCATCCACTGTACACCTTTCCACCTCCTGTGTGCCACTGTGGCAACCCCTTTCGTCTATAAAAGGAGGCTCGAGGCATCCAGGAGAAGGATTCGGATCTTTTGGACAACACACGCACCGTAGCTAGCTCAAGAACTCAAGAACACTCAAATACATACACCAAAGCAGGACTAGGATATTACGCATCTTCGCGGCCCAAACCTGGGTAAACGATCCTTGTGCTGACCAGCAGACCTGCTCTTTGCACAACACCACGCCCGCCAACCGTAGAAGGGATCCCAGTGATTCCATAGGTGTCGTTTCCCCCGACACTATCCCACCGCCCGGCGGGCGATCACTGTAGCCACACCCCGTCTCTTCTGATTAATGGCGCACATACTTTGAGGGGGAGGGGCCGCCTGCTGGAAGGCGGCCCGCTCCACTGCCGCCTAATGGGGCATTGCCGCCTTCTGGTGGCTCGCGGACAGGTAGGGCCCGCAGTCTGATGGACGTACCGACCGCCCGTCATGGGAGCGCAGCCCCCTATGTAATAGGTGATGTCACGGGCTGCGTGGCAACAGTGCCGCGTCGGGCAAGGGGTGTCCGCCTGGTACTCCGCACTGTGGCCACGCTCCGCCCCGGATTCGGGGGTGCCAGGTCGCACTGTAGCCACGCCCCGTCCTGTCGTGGTTATGTGGGCGCAAACTTTGAGGGCACGAGGGGCCGCCTGCTAGGAAGCGGCCTCTTCATGGCCGCCTTCCGTGGTCTTGCTATCTTCTAGCAGCCGGCCTCCTAGACCAGCCGGCCCAAGAAGCCAGCCGTTCGTCCAGGAGGTATGAGGGGCGCAGCTAGCCCTGATGTCTTGAAATACTATACGGGGCCAATGAGGCTACCCATAGTCATTTACTCAGACAATCATTGCTTCAGCCATTAATTGGTTCACAAACATACATTTTTTCCTTTGCATTCGAGACAGAGGAAACTAAACAGATTCAGATGGCGATTTTGGTAGGCTTGTATTATTGATAGTGGAGAGTGTCTCGACCACTGCATCATAACATAAATTAGGAGGGGAACCGAACAGATTAATCAAGAGTTATTTCCATATTACCTGGCCTAGATTTATTGGAAAGAAACAATGGGGTTGCCTTGTTGTTTTCAGAGTTTGTCTTCTTATCTTCAGCAGCCTGCACCAAATTAACACACTAGCATTGCTATCATTGGCCAGGTCTGATAATGGGAAAGCAACATTGACACAACGAACGTTTGGGCAAACAGACCACACCAGCCTACACCAAATTAACACAATATGACACAGCTATCATCAGCCAGGTAAGGTAATACGAAAGCAACATTGACACAATGAATGAATGGGCAACCAGAGCAGCACTACAATTTAGTAATGTGCATGATATGAGATAGTACACTCATGCAGCTCAGTATGCAAAACTACTAGGCAGTTTTCCTTAAAAAATCAACATTGTCGCCTTTAACATTTTGCTACAACTAATTTTAGATCATATAAAGGTTGGATTCATGCCGATTAACAAAATACATGCTGATGTAAAAATATAATGATATACAACAGGTACTTACATCAACATTGGAGCACAGAGAATCCCCGCAAGATACTTTCCTCGAATACGATCCCAAAGGAGGAAGTCTTCTATCATTGAACCTTATTTTCTAAAAGAGACATGGGTAAGAAACATGTAGAAAATATGATTAGAATGCTATAAAATTTCATGATGCGAGGATACGCACACGCTTCTTAGAATGGAGTTGACATATTTTTGCTGGACTGGAGCGGACAAGTTCTTTGGCCACTGGAATCTGCTTATTATCAGTGGGAGTTGGGTTTCTCCATGCTAGAGTAGTATCTATGAAAACTGGAGTTGGTTTATTATCTCCTGGCGTTTGGATCTTTTGCAAAGACCTGGTTTGTAACCCTTCAGATTCTAACATAGCCGTCTTCCCCTTGCATGCCTTATATAGAAGAATGGTGCTTCAATTATAAAACATGCTACAACAGAGAGATGGAATATGTACTGAAGAATAAAAAGGCATGACATATTGACATGTATTCCCTCCATCCAGAAATAAATGGATAGGTCTAGGTGTATTTCAGTTCTAGATACATCCATTTTTATCCATTTCTGTGACATGTAATCCGGATGGAGGGAGCATGATGTAAGAGCTATGGATACGACAGGACAACAGTGTAAAATAACACCAGTTGAATGTAAAAATGTATGCTAGCAGAATACATACAGAAAAACACAAAGGCAACATATGCGTGTATGATTGGGAAACTAAGATGGCATTGCAACAGACCACTAGAACAACACTTTAATGTAAAAAAAGAACATGGTATGGTAGACAGATGAAGTACGTACTGATGAATAACAATGCATAAGATATTGAGAAGCATGATGTCCAAATTAAGCAAATGGCATTGCGATAGAGTAGAATGACAGTACTTGAATTTGAAAACATGTTATCATGAATGGAATAGGTACTGAAAAACAGGAAGGCATGACATATTTACATGCATGAACAGCAGGCTAAGAACAAGGCATCGCAACAGAGTAGATGCACTCCAGGACATTATATGCATGTTGTACCCATTTCACGGGCCAAGTTAGAGCAAGGACCTTGTGGGGTGAATAGGATTCATCATCTTTCTGCAAGTCTTGTGAAGAACTGCCTTTACATGTTCCATCATATTGGGTATCATTGACGTCAAGTTTGTTGGCTGTTACATTGCTTCGTGAGGCTCTTGTGGATAAATCAGTGTGTGCAATTATATCTGACATGCATGGAAGACAACTAGTAGTTAGATTTATGTAATGAGTGCCTGTAGGAGACGACATAAATAGTAGGACTGGGTTAACTAGCAGCAATAGGTCTCAAAAACTAAAGGGAGAACACAGGTGAAAGCTACAAAATATGTATCGTTTGTACTCGAGATTAACTAGATGGCACACAAAAGTATTAAAGAACAACATAGGTAATACTAGAAGTGGTATAATACTATAATCACCAGCATGTGGGGTAGCATTGGCTGATGTATGATAACTATGGAACATCATTACCTAAAGAACAAGTCTCTTAGCTGAACTATGGAACAGTGTTAACTCCTGAACAAGACCCGTAAGAGATCAGCATGAATATACAGTGAAATGTAATAATCTATTTTCCATGCTTAGACGAATAACAAAGCCATAAATGTTGCACACAAGTAAGATGAGGGTACAACCTATCTGGCCGCCATCCATAGGAGTGAGCATCATGTGCTGACTTGTCGATGGCCCAGCTATTGTTGTGGCTATCCATGTTGGGCACGCGCATTCGATGCACGGAACTGTTGAGTGGGGACTATAGCTCCCTTCTGGTGTATGCTTCCCTTGTTGGAGCAGCTGCGTTGAGTCGGAAGACGGTGTGGCTGAAGATGCAGAAAACGCATAATGTTAAGAACGACACATCTCTCTAATCCGAAGAAATACCCTAAGAGATCAACAACAAGGTACGAGAGTGGTCACACGTCTGTTGACTGAAGACTAAATTGGGGTCACACAACTTTGTTTTAATTTGGTACTGTCCGATCTACGCCAGATGGCTTGATGGCCGTCTTGTGCCTCCCGGCTGACACTATTCGGAATCTTCCCCGAAGAGCCAGCGACCACCGGCAGAGCAGCCTGCCTCCGCAGTCTGTGGCCCCAACCAAAACCCCGCTCCCCGCCCCACCAAACTGCCATGGTTGCGCCACCCCCGGGCCAATCCACAAAGACTCGCCGTCATCCAGATCCGGCGGCGGCAGTACCTTCAACCCACACAACTCTAAGATAGCCATCTAAGTGCTGCTTTCACGCAAACTTGCGCGCCCGCACCCTTACGTTAGACACCTGCCAACCGGCAGCCTAGGAGCTCCGCCGCCTCGAGGGGTGTTGCTTCCCATTGGGAATCGATTGGCCCAGAATAAAAATTCAGACAACTGACGCCTAAATAAAGTGATTTGAAATGAGGGTGCGACCTATCTGGCGGCCCAGTGAAGTAGGCAGCTCTTGCTACGGAGTCGGTGAGGCCACCGCGGTTGCGGTGGCTACCGGCGGCAGGGAAACAGAGATGTCACGATGGTCGACGACTAGGGCAAGCAGCGCCGGGGCTTTGGACGGATTCGAAGTTGGAGCCGCTCCGGCGCCGTGAACAACTGAGGGGGTGAATTGGCTCCGGTACAGTTCATGCAGCCGTCGTCGAGGCAGCTCCGGCAGCACGGAGTAAGAGGCACACGGCCCAGTGCATGACGGCAAATGGACAACGTCTCCGGCATTAGAGAGGAGGGCGGCTCTGAATTTCGTGCGGTGGGGGGCGCCACGGAGGAGGGGCTGAGCTTTCGCGGCTCGGGAGAAGGGAGCTTCCGGGGAGAAGGTGATTTGGCGCCCACGAGGTATGAATGGGGAATTGGGAGTGGGAACCATGTCTTACGGATGCATTTGTCTGAAATGTGGGGGAGTTATAGTTCTACCCCTGCCTTTAGTCTTCTCGGCTTGGGTCTGTGTATTGAGGGTCGGGGATAGTAGAGTAACTTTGCTTCTGCCAAATAGTGGGCGCAAGCGATTTTGGACGAGGAGGGAGTGTTTTGAAATATAGTGGGCGCGAGCGATTTCGGGCAAGGAGGGCGTGTTTTAAAACAGTGGGCGCGAGCTATTTCGGGCGAGGAGGGCATGTTTTGAAATAGTCAGCTCGAGCGATTTCGGGCGAGGAGAGGGTGTTTTGCCGACCATGGTGTATGAATTATTCGGCACATGTCATTTCGGCCGAGGAGAAGGAGCGCTTGGATGAAGTTACGAACCTACCCTTGAGTACAACAGGCCAATTGATGCGTGTCCCTCATAGGCCGGTAATTTCGTGTCTCCCATTTATTTTCTCGGGCGAATTCCATGAAGTAGAGGGTGTTTAACGGTTCGTTCAAATTTCGGGAGAACGAACATCCACGTCTACCTTACCAAGTTGATTCGAATCAAATTTTGAAATATTAGCTTGCCACTTCTTTTTTAGATGGAGAGATGATGCTCGGGAGTAATGTGTTTTTACATGCTCATTGCTAACGATTTACTATATGACAAATAGTTGACCCACTCAAAAACGGGAATCAAACCCAAAATGAAATATCTCGATTCAATGAAATAGCTCGTTCACCAGGTCAAAATAGTGAACTAAATCCAAAATTCAACACCTCAATCGAGTAGCATGTTGTACAGTATTATAGTACTCCATGAACATATTCAAAGTCAAATTAATGAACTTGTTTGATATACGCATATCTCCGTTCATGTGTGGATTGCAAACAACATGTTCTCCAATTTAAGTATTTGAATGCAAGTTTATATCGAAACATGGTTTATATCAGTCTTTGATGCATACAATGCGACCTCCCCCTCTCCCAGACTCCTGCTCTCTCTCTCTCGCCGACAATCTTCAATTCTTTCGCACGCATACAATACACAAACCTTGTTGGTCCCTCTCCATCTCTCTCTCTTTGTGTGTGTGGGGGGGGGTCTTTCTAGTTCGCATGCATATATACTCCATCTATAGGTCTCTCTCGCACACTATGTATGATTCTCTAGTCCAAGCTAAATATCTTGGGTGCACTCATCGTACGCACACAAATTCCTTGGCTCGTTGCCCGTAACTCTCTCACGCACCACCCTGTCGTCTCGGAGCTCTTCCATCTCTCTCTCTCTCTCAAACTCTCCATCTCCCTGGGTCACACATACACATGCATATCTCACTCGCACTCCATAGACCCATCTAAAACTCTATCTCTCTCCCTCGTTCTCTCTCCATCTCACACGCACACACACACACAATCTCATGCCTAGCCAAGTATGATGGTCTCTCACTCAATTGTAGGCACACGCTGTCCCCCCTATATGTATATGACTAGCTAATCTTAGTCTCCATCACAAACATGTGCATGGTCTATCTTGATTTCTCTCGGGGCATCTTTCTATCGCGCACGCACCTCATCCCTCGATCTCCCGCCCATATAGTCCCCTCACGATCTTGAGGGGATCTCTCTATCAGAAATACACCCTCTCTCCCTCCCCACGCGTCCATGTTCTACATGCGTCCCTATCGACCTTTGTTCCTTCTTGGCCAGACCTCTATTGGACATGTGCCATAGGGGTGTCTCTCTCTGCTGCAACAATCACGCACTAGCTATCTTCGTGTATCTCCTCACATCGCTTTTCTATCTCGGAGATGCATGCGTGATATGTTTGCATAAGAAACGAACAAACACACTCTCTCTCTAATTTATCGTTTGTTGTCCCTTTCTCTTTCACACACATACTCTTTTTGCACACTCACTCATTCTCCTTCACACGCACTTGATCTCTCTCGACTTAGGCACTCTTTTGTCCATAGCATATAGATTTATTGAAAAGTCAAACATCACAAAGTTTTACCATGTACGTAGAGAAAAACATTTACATGTAGAACGGAAAACATATACCATTAGATTCATCATGAGATGTAGTTTTGTATGATGTATCTTTGGCATTGTAGATATAAATAACATTTGCGTAAACTTGGTCAAAGTTTCCAAAGTTCGACTTCTAAAAAATTTATATGCATTGCATTATCGAGCGGATGGAATATCTCTTTCCCCCTCTCAGCTATCTGGCGCACCACTCAGCCTTATCGGGGCTCCTCTATATCTCTCAAACTTTATATCTCCCTGGTTCACACATACACATGTCTCGCTCATGCTACATAGACCCATCTAACACTCTCCGCCCTTGTTCTCTCTCTATGTGACACGCACCCCACAAAGTACCATAATCCTTCACTCCATCATAGGCGCACGCACTCCCCCCTAAGTATGATTATCTCTCACTAGCCATCAGGAACACACGTATTGTCTCCTTCCATCCATACGTCTATCTCAATATCTCTCGGGGTATCTTCTATCACGCACACACCTTGTCACTCGATCTCCCACCCATGTAGTCCCATCAATATCTCCAGGGGATCTCTCAATGACAAACATACACTCTCTCCTCCCCATGTCTGCATTTTCTCCATACATCTCTCTCGACCTCTCTCCCTTGTTTGTCGGACCCGTCTTGGCCACGTGCTAGGGATCTTTCTCTCTCGGTTGCAAACAACCACACACTATCTCCTCGCCCTGCTTCTGAAGTCAAAGATGCATGTGTGATATGTTTGCATAAGACACACATGCTTTTTCTCTACTTTTATCGTGTGTTGTCCATGTCTCTTTCACACACGCACACACACTTTTTTGAGTCACTCTTTCTATTTCACACACACTCTCTCTAGTTAGGTACTCTCTCACGTCCATAAGCATATGGATTGTTTGAAAAGTCAAACCTCAGAAAAGTTTGACCAAGTATATGTGGAGAAAAACATTTACATCTGGAACGATCATTAGATTCATCACAACATGTACTTACTTCATACTATCATTTATCTTTGGTAATGTAGATATAAGTAATTTCTTTATAAAATTGGTCAAAGTTTCAAAAGTTTGACTTCAATAAATTGTTGGCACTACATTATCGAACGGAGGGAGTAGCTCTTTCTCTCTCTCTCTGCTATCTCTCACAGGCCTCCCCTCTCACTTGAACTCTCTATACCGACGGATTATACGGTCACTATGTTAGCGTATAGCTCCGTATATTGTTTAGTTGACCGGTCAACCATTCCACTTGCTGCCTTGTCAGCTCATGTTCTCTATCTTCGTGTGCTGGCCCATGTGGCAGTGGGTGAAAATAAGTAAACTGGAGGCCCATCTGACCTGCGGTGAAGTAAACAAAGTTGAAACCACTCGGGGATATAAGTAATTCTAAACGCATGGACATTTACGGGGGTTTCAAGGAGTTTCCTTCAAAACTAATCACTGCCCCTCTGATTTTCAGGCGGGGTGGGGCCCTCCACTTTATTTGATCCAATCAAAAGATCACAACAAGGCCTCTCCATTGATCACATACTAGCCCTGCCCGTGTGTGTAGCAAAGCCGCTAGTAAATTGAGGGCACACTTCTTCCGCATGAAGGACGCACTCGCGCACAATTCACCAGTGTGCGGCGGCATGCACAGAAGGTCGCGCACACCTAGCAGGATAGCACACAACACACACCAGCACACGTGTACACCAGCGTCGCCGCCGGCTGAGATGGATGGCGAGGCAGCCAACAAGCGGAGGCGGCTCGAGCCAAAACCGCATCCGGCGAGCCTGGACTTCATCAGCAGTGTCTGCGTTCTGGGAACGGGGTTCCCCAGACCTGCCTGCCTGCGGCCCACAGCGTGGCTAAGCCAGCAGGCCGTACGACCCACCTTCGTCAACAAGGCATCCAAGACCCTCGCGAGGCAGACGACGCAAGACCTCCTCTGGAGTGGCCTAACCAGGCAGGCTCACGAGGAGCGGAGGTATCAAGGTGGGGCAAACCTCACGAGGCTCTCGTGGCGTGAGCCATGACAAACGACACCAGGCGGGCGCCAGGCAGGCGCCAGCGCGCACAGCGTCCTTATTTCCTCTTTGGTGCTAAGGAGGCCAGCGCAGGCGACGAGTACCGAGGCATTAGGCAAAGGTTGCTATATTGGTGCAACGAGACAAAGACCAGGAGGACGGCAAGACGGAGGTCATCGTGGAGCCCAAGGCAGCGTCACCACCAGAGCTTTTCGCAGGCGGAGACCAGTTTTGTCAGGATAGCTTGTACTAGCTGTCCCCCTTCAAATTTGCCCGCCGTTATTGGCTCCCTTACCGCTCGATATTTGGGAAGAGGACCAGGGCCTATATAAGTAGGGCTAGCCACCATAGTAGAGGCATCTCAACTTAGCTTGATCCAACCTGATCGAGAGCCTACCCACAAGAACACCTCAACCTCAGGAGGCTATTCTTCCCTTGTACTGTTCATCATCAGCCCTAGAGGCAATCCACCACAACCACACTGGAGTAGGTTATTACACCACAACGGTGGCCCGAACCAGTATAAACCTCGTGCCTTTCTGTGTTGCGAGTTCGTCGAGTTCGTCCGCGAGATCTTAGCGAGCTAGGGCGTAGATCGGTAGGAGGGAAAGACTTCGCGCGCACCCCATTGTTCGAACCTTAAGGGTTTGCCGGAACCCCACATCCGACATTTGGCGCGCCAGGTAGGGGTGCACCATAGCTTCCCTTCCATCAGTTCGCCGCTCCGTCGCTCTGTCGTCTCCATGGCGGACGCTCGCCGTGCTCGAGCTGAGCGTCGGGCTGCCCTCACCGCCCGCGTCGCTCAGACGGCTCCCGTTGGCGGGCCACCTTGTCGTTCTCCGTCTCCCGCCGCCAACGCTGCCACCGGCCCGGCGGGGAACGAGCAGCAGGCGTCCTCGCTGCATCCTTCGGTGCGGCAGGACGGCCGCACCGCTACTCCATCACTGACCCCAGCCGGTTCTTCGTCTCACGCGCGCCGCGCTCCCATGGAGGCACGGGCCACGATCCTCACGGCGAACGAACTCCTGCGTTACCGCCCCATCGACGACCTCTATGAGGAGTGGCTTGACCGCGTCGCCGAGCTCGTCCGCGCCGCAGGGGGCTCTCCGGCGCCGTCCCTCTCTCTGCCTCCGCCTCAAGCCGCGGGCGACGAGGCTCAAGGCGTGCCTCCACCACTTCAGCCCCAAGACGGTGCCTTGGCACCAAGGCGCGTGCCTCCGCAGCGTGATCCACCACGCCCGGTGCCCGCGCGCGAAGAGAGAAGCTGCCAAGAAATTCCGCGGCCGCGAGAAGCTGCACCTGCGCTCCCTGCGCCACCTCGTCAAGACCGCGCACCGCCCGCAGCAGTGCAGCACGGACCTCGTCAAGACCAAGCTCCACCTCTGAAGTGGGCCCCGGCGACCACGGCCGGCTGCCACGCCTTCACCCCCGAGCTGCGTAGCGTCGCCTGGCCAGGCAAGTTCAAGCCGGATCTGCCTCCTCGCTACGACGGCACTGCCGACCCCGCGGAGTTCCTGCAGCTCTATGAGCTGAGCATCGAAGCGGCCAACGGCGATGAAAAAGTCATGGCGAACTGGTTTCCCATGGCTCTCAAGGATGGAGCTCGCTCCTTGCTCCTGAACCTGCAGCACGGCTCGGTCTCCTCCTGGGACGAGATACACGACCGCTTCGTCGCCAACTTCCAGGGCACTCGCGACCGCCCACCGGCCGCGGGTGGTCTACGCCGCATCAAGTAGCAACCAGGAGAGACCCTCCAGAAGTACATCCAACGCTTCAACAACACCCACCTCAAGATCCCCATGGTCACGGACGAGGCCATCATCTCCGCGTTTTCTGACGGCGTCCGCGATGTCAAGATGAAGGAAGAGCTCGCTATCCACGAGGAGCTCAGCACATCTCAGGAGCTGTTCAACCTGGCGACCAAGTGCGCAAGAGCTGAGGAGGGGCGCCTCTCTCTCCTCGAGCTGCCAGCTGCAGGAGCAGAGGAGAGGAAGGCCAAGGCCAAGGACATGAAGCTCAAGGAGGCGGTGGTGCTCGCAGCGGAGCCCGACACCAAGCGGGGCAGAGATCAGCCCGTGTCATCCAAGAACGGCCGACCGTTCTGCGCCTTCCACAACCTGAACACCCACAACACCAGCGACTGTCAAGAGCTCAGAGCCATACGGGAAGGACGCTTCGATCGACGCCCCAAGCGCAATGACGGGGCTACGGCCGTGGAGGAGGATGAGGAGGCAGACACTGGGACGACCGTGGCCCACGCCAGGAGTGGCACGACCGGCCTCGTGAGGACCGCTGGCAGGACCAACCTCGCGAGGGCGCCTGGAGGGACCCGCCTCGTGAGGATCGCCCCCAGGGCAACACCGGCCTTCCCCCGCTGCCGCCACCAAGAAGGAACGATGGCCACCACCAGAACGAGGGGCTGGGGGTTTCCAGGAGCCGCGTGCAATCGCCTGCATCTTGGGCGGCGCCCAGGCCCCCGCCTCTCAGCGCATCTTCAAACAGTTCGCTCGCGAGGTGAACGTGGTGCTCCCCAAGCTCGAGGCCACGCGCCCGCTCAAGTGGTCCCAATGTGCCATCACTTGCAACTCGGTGGATCAGCTCAAGTGCGCAGCCACCGCTGGCGCCCTCCCTATGATGTGCTCCCTAGTCATCAGCAATGTGCAGGTCACCAAGACCCTCATCGACGGCGGCGCAGGGCTCAACGTCCTGTCCGTCAACACGTTCGACAACCTCCAAGTGCCATATGAACAGCTCTAGCCCACCAAACCTTACTCAGGAGTGACCGACGGTTCCACCACACCGATAGGGCAGGTCCGCCTACCTGTCACCTTCGGGGAGCGCAAGAACTACCGCATCGAGCTCATCGACTTTGACGTCGCGCACATCCGCCTGCCGTACAATGCTATCCTCGGGTATGCAGCCCTGGCCAAGTTCATGGCAGTCACTCATCACGGCTACAATGTTCTCAAGATGCCAGGAAGCAGAGGGATCATCACGGTCCCATGCGAAGAGAGGGATGCGGTGTGCTCCCTCGAGCGCGCCTTCCACGCTGCAGCAATCGACGACCCCAACAGCAGAAGCAAAGGCCCTCTGGAGACCGTTCCCAGGAAGAAGCAGCCGCGCTACGCAGGACCTCAGGAGGATGGCGTCGCGGCAGGAGCCTCGTCAGGATCAACGCCCGCTCCAGGGGCGCCTCCCTCCATCGCATAGGAAGGCGCTCCCGGCGCCCTCCTCAAGCAGGGCTCGGGGGTTCTCTTCTGGAGGGCCTCAGACCTTGCCAACCTAACGAGGGAGGCGCTTGGGCACCACTTGGAGGCGTGCTTCGCGGCACGTGACCCTTAGGAGAGCACAGGGCAAGGAGTGCACACCACTCAGGAGTTCATCAACAAGACCACTCAGGAACTACAAGAAGCAAGAGCCATGCGCGGCGATAGCCGCCCACGAGGCGCAGCTCCGCACCCTGGAGAGGATGCTAGGCTGCGTGTCTGCATCGACGTCCCCGGGATCAACAGGGCCGCATCTCAGGAGTGCTTCTAGCCATCGCGTGTGGGCCGCTGCGAGGGCCCACCACACAGCTACGTTCGCATGCCCTTCGGCTTGCCGAGCGTGGCGTTAGCCTATCAACGCGACCTGCGGCGTGTCCTGGCCGCTCAGGAGGCCAGATACCACGCCGTCCTGGAGGAGATGGAGACGGTCTTCAGGGAACCTCCCGAGCCCTCGGAGCCTCCCGAGGCTCAGGGTCCCGGTGGCTCATGAGGAGTCATTTCTTCGACGCACGTCTTCAGCTGCACCGACTCTACTTTGTCTACAGAACCAGGTGACATCTTCCAAGCTCGTTTAGCTGGGAGCGCCCCTCGGGCTACATTATTCCCAGGCCACATGGGTCCGTCCCTGTGGCATGTATCCCTTTTGCTTACGTCTTTAGATTACCTTGTTGGGGGCGCCCCTCGGGCTGCATCATCCCCAAGCCGCTCGGGCCGGACCCGGTGGCATGTATCTTCCTGCATTTATCCAAGTTGATCTGCTCTCCATGCTTAACCTGCCAACTGCTATCACCTGCTCGATCATCGCCTCCCCCGGGGCCTCCACACAGGCACGGCGCTGGTGCATGGGTCCGTCCCTGCCACGCTGACAAATCTGAGCGGTCGAGCTCTGGCTCGCGGCACGCCCCGCGCACGTCACTTCACGAGGCCCTCAGTGCCTTCACCTCATCCAGAGCAACCAGCGGCAGACTGACAGCTGTAACGGCAAACCGTGTTTCTTCTTGTGCCCGTTCATAGGGATCCTGCGAGAAGGATAGCAGGCGGCACCGCGAGTCTCCTTCTCTCTCGTGCAATTCGCTTGCACGTTAAAAGGGGGCTCCAGAGCATCGCGACTCAGGAGCTCTTACTAGCTCTCCAGCCCTCACCCCCTGGCCTTGACCACGACATCGCGACCTGGCATACCAGCGGCGGCTGAGCTCACTCGAGGGCCGGGACCTGAGGACGTAGAGCACTAAGGAGAGCAGGAGGGGAGGGAAACTCATACGGGCCGGCCTAGGTATGCCGCACGAGTAGGCGCGCAGCTCCAGCGCCGCATCAGGAGTCGCCGCGAAGTCGACAAGATAAGTCCCGCTCTCGGATCGGCCAAATATTGGGGCCTGATGATCACCCATGCCTTGCCACAGCCCCGTTGCGGCCACGTCAACTCCCTCTCTTGCCTTACCATGGCCACTTGAGCGCTAAGGGGGACCTCTTGAGCATCGCGTCCCAGGGGCTCTTACTGGACCTCGGGCCGCACACCTCCTGGCCTTGACCACGACACGCAACCTGGCATACCAGCGACGGCTGTAGCCGCCTGGGGACCGGGACCTGTTAGCGCAGAGCAACAAGCCGTCATGGGGAAAGAAAGGGGGGACCGAGCCTTAACGGGACACGCATTCGCTAAGTTTTCATAACAAGGAAGATAAGTACAAAAGACATTGCAGATCCTTACATGCCCCCACGGTGTGAGTCATGATTCTTCGCAGGAAACAAAGGCCAATACTAAGGGGAATCCTATCTACGCCCTTCCGTGGCAGACGCCATCATCAACAGTGGGCCATGGAGGACCGGCGCCAACCCCATCCAGATCAGCGGCGGCGACGGCCGGACGCCGCGGCTCTGCTCCGAGCGCGGCGAGAGCTTGGGGGCACGTAGCTGTCGTCGCTCATCTCCGGAGTGTCGTAAAGCTCAGGAGATCTGCTGGACTCCCAAGGGCTACTACTGCTGGAGTAGCCTCGAGCGGAGCACGCGTCGGTTTGGCGTTCCTCTCTAGGGCAGCACTCCAGGCGGCGGCCCTCGGCGTCAAAGACCTTGAAGAAGAGCGTGGAAGCGCCGTCGTACTCGAAGTGGATCACGAGGGCGCCCCTCGCACGGCAGACCCATGCGATCTCCCCCCAGCCGCGGGTCATGAAGAGCTTGGTGGTGGGAACCGCTTCGATCTCCGCTCCGGTCGCCGGGGCGCTGTAGTCGGCGTGCTGCAACCAGAGCTCGAGACGCCACCTCGGCGGCATCACGTCGGAATAGAACCGCGGGAAGCGGTTCCAGGAGCTTGGAGGCATCGGCGCCCACAGCACCAACTCACGCGAGGACTCCGTGGAGTGGATCCCAGGGGCGACGGCACGCATCACCGTAGCGCGGCGACCCCGGACATGGCGTGGGCGGCGCCGCTCTTCACTCCGTCCTCCCGAGCCCTCAGCTCAGGCGTACAAGGGTAGCGGGTACCCCGGAGGAGGCCGCTCGCACCAAGGCCGCGCCTCCACCTGCATCGCCGCTTCATCACGGCGATGGATCGACCTCTTCTTCAGCGGAAGTGGCCCCGGGTCATCACGGGGAGCCTTTCCTTTCTCTTCGGCAGAAAACCTTCTGATAGGCGCCATTGTTGTCAGCAGTGGAGCAAGGAGGAAGGAGCAAGCAAGCAAGGAAGAGATGGGTGACGGGGGCTCCACTTCCCTCCCATTTATAGCGAAAGAAGGCTAACCGACGTCTCCCACGATCACAGGTAATGATGGTTTTCCTTGTATGTCGCAGGGACTTGTCAAGTCGTGCAGTTGCCGAGGCAGCGTGGGGAAGCGGAGACGCCCACGTCCAATCAACCGCCACGCGTCAATCGAGGCTGCGGGCTTTTGGGGCCCACGGTGCTCCGAGCTTGACCCTTGGCTTCGTTGCGAAGCCAAGCCCGAGCGCACCTTGGGCCCGGGGGCTACTTTCGGCGTTCTGGGAACGGGGATCCCCAAACCTGCCTGCCTGCGACCCAAAGCGTGGCTAAGCCAATAGGCCGTACGACCCACCTTCGTCAACAAGGCATCCAAGACCCTCGCGAGGGTCCAAGCCTCGTGAGGCGGACGATGCAAGACCTCCTTTGGAGTGGCCTAGCCAGGCAGGCTCACGAGGAGCGGAGATATCAAGGCGGGGCAAACCACATGAGGCTCTCATGACGTGAGCCATGATGAACGACACCAGGCGGGCGCCAGTGCGCGCAGCGTCCTTATTTCCTCTTTGGTGCTAAGGAGGCCAGCGCAGGCGAAGAGTACCGAGGCATCAGGCAAAGGTTGCTATATTGGTGCAATAAGACCAAGACCAGGAGGATGGCAAGACGGAGGTCGTCGTGGAGCCCAAGGCAGCGTCACCACCAGAGCTTTTCGCAGGCGGAGACTTCTTTTGTCAGGATAGCTTGTACTAGTTGTCCCCCTTCAAATTTTCCCGCCGTTGTTGGCTCCCTTCCCGCTCGATATTTGGGAAGAGGACCAGGCCCTATATAAGTAGGGCTAGCCACCATAGTAGAGGCATCTCAACTTAGCTTGATCCAACCCGATCGAGAGCCTACCCACAAGAACACCTCAACCTCAGGATGCTGTTCTTCCCTTCTACTATTCATCATCATCCGTAGAGGCAATCCACCACCACACTGGAGTAGGGTATTACACCAGAATGGTGGCCCGAACCAGTATAAACCTCGTGTCTTTCTGTGTTGCGAGTTCGTCGAGTTTGTCCGCGAGATCTTAGCGAGCTAGGGCGTAGATCGGTAGGAGGGAAAGACTTCGCGCGCACCCCAGTGTTCGAACCTTAAGGGTTTGCCGGAACCCCACATCCGACAAGCAGCCTCCCAGACGACATGTTGCTCGTCATCATCGGCCTCCTCCCCACCAAATCTTCCGTGCGGACTGCCCTGCTCTCCGGGCAGTGGCGCCCCCTCTGGTGCCACGTCCCCCTCAACCTCACCGTCGTCAGCTGGCTCTGTGATGGGGATTGCAAACGCATGGCCGCAGTCTCCAAGATCCTTTCATCACACCCTGGGCCAGCCAGATGCCTTGACATCCGCATGTTTAGTACCAACTGCAAGATCCAAGCCAAGTTCGACGAGTGGTTCTTATCCCCCACCCTAGATCACCTCGAGGAGCTCAGCTTTGAAGTTGGACGATGTCGCTATCTGCTGCCATCCACGCTTCGCCTCACGCCAACGCTGCGTCACGCCAGCTTCAGCTCCTGCTATCTTCCCCAGATTAATGCCGCGCCCGCCCTTCTTCTCCCTCAAGTCAACCAGCTCGACCTCTTCGACGTTGGCATCTCGAAGAAGGATATGGAGAACCTGCTCCGCAGCTGTACTGTGCTCGAGTACCTTCGTCTTCAGCAGATCCACAGGTTCATTAGCCTCCACATCACCTCGACGAATCTCTGATGGATTTATGTGTCTTGCTGGCCCCGCAACAAGACATCAGTTGGGAAGAGATCACTCCAGTTGTTCCACGTTAAGGTCATTGAGAATGCGCCTTTCCTTGAGAGATTGTTTGTATCTGATCTAGAAGGTCCAACAAAAATCAGGGTCATTGACGCGCCAAAATTGACGGCGTTCGTCTGCCAAATTCTCCGAACTCTTTATTGGATCCATAATCGTTCAGGTACAGGACTCATCTTATTCTCCGTCTTCTTGAAATTCACATTTTAAAATTTCTTCTTGATGTATTGACGACTGTCTTCCAGAAAATGATTCCCACAAGCTTGACCCAGTCTATGCGCAAAGTGAAGATCTTGGCAATAAAATCTATCGGCCCCAATCTGGATCAAGTTGTTGGATTCCTTACATGCTTTTCGTGCATGGAGAAGCTACTCATCGAGGTGAAACTTCTTTCCTATTAGTAAACGGTAATCACAATGTAGCTCAATTTTTTTCGTAATTTTCCCAAATTACGATGACAAGTGTAGTGTTCAAAACTGCATCTACGCACTGCACCGAAAGAAATGTTTTTAGTATTTTTCTCACGTGATCACATGCATCGTTTTTTGTTGTACTACTATACTAGCCTAGGCTAGTCATAGTGGAAAGTAACTTAGACTAGTAACTCTATGGTTACCCTAAGAGCAAGTACTACCTCCGTCCTGGTTTACTCTTCCTATTTTGTAGTATCAAAATTTGACCATAAATTTAACTCACAAAATGTTAATGCATGTCACTAAAAATTATATCGTTGGATTCGTATTTGAACATAATTTCAAATGGTATAATTTTGGGTGACAAGCATTGGCATTTTCTTAGGTAAATCTATGGTCAAAATTTTACACTAAATATGATGTAGTACAAAAGTGAGCTATAATGGCCCTCCACTATGTAGGCCAAAACACGTGCCAAATTCACTTGTGATGCATTTGGCATCGATAAAAAAACACTTGTTTGGGAGAGTGAGAGGCTTGTGTAGTTGGTTTGATTGATTTTTTTATACATGTGGGTATGTGTGCACAGCGGTGCCAACTCTCTCACATCGCGAGAGCGGTGCCAAAATCTATTGATTTGACATCGATGCGTATTGCGTGGCATACTTTTGAGAAATATGGCATCGGCCACATAGTGGAAGGCAACAAATGCCCAAGCTCTTCACGTGCTCCTAGGTAAATGAGAGGAAAGAGAAAGAGAGAGAGAGTGAAAAAATATCACTAGCCAGCCAACCCTATCGTATGAGCAAATGATATTGGTACCTCTTGATGACACGGCAATACAAGCAGCTGTTCTAAGATGTTCTCTTCTTTTGCAGATAAAAAAGACCCGAAAGTGAAAAATGTGATGCACTATAACAATCTCATCGAATACCTTGATCTCCATCTTATAGAAATTGATTTGGTCGACTACCGAGGCAGCACATCTGAGATTAAATTGGTGAGGTTCTTTGTTCTAGAGGCAAGTGTGCTCAAGGTAATGAGGTTTGGCGTTCTCTGGCGCAACAATGAATGGCGTGCTGATCACCACAAGCATCTAAGCCTAAATGACAAAGTCTCCGCAGAAGCTGAATTTATTTTTGAAACATCAAGTGGCCAGAGACTCGAAAATTTATTTGCCCATTAGTGACTTGTCAGGGCGGTGGATTTTAGTTTGTACGATAATGCTGCATCCACCTAAAGTAATGGAAGTTCTTACGTAAACTTCCTAGTAATTCCCTCTTCGTAGGTGCAACATTACTCCTAACATTTGTAATATCAGTTTGAAACTTGTAATATTACCGTGTCCTATTCCTGCATTTTCAAAATCCTACGAATCAAAGAGGTCCCAAGTTGGTGATCTGTTGTGCCTGCCATCTTTCACCAATAGCCGTCGGATCTAGATCTGACGCATACAAACCAAACTTCTGCAGTTTTTGCGAAAAGATGCCCGCACTTGTTCCCTATTTACAAACAACTCCTCGTCTCTCACAATCAGCCCTATCTCCCCCCACCACATCTAGAAGGCCATGGAAAAATGTGTCGTGATGGCCGCTGCCGGCGTCGTCCACCCCCAATCTTGGTGTTCCGTGCAATGCACGGGCATCTACGCACGGGAAATTATGTCGAACACGGTTCATTGTAAGTAGGCTAGCTCTACAGCCATGATGATAGTGACTGCAGACGGCGAGGCTGACTATGGTTTGCCGAACACGGCGCCTAACCTCAGGTGTCATCTCTGGCGCAGGGTCTTGTCACTTCATTGTGAGGAGCAGCACGTAATAATTTGACCAACGGGTAGTACAGTACTACTACATTGGTAGTACTACTACTAGTACTAGCACCACCGTCTGGATTTAGTAGTACTACCACGTCCATATGGATTTAGTATTTGACTAGCAATATCTAGTAATGCATGTCACAAAAAATGTACTACTCCATCTGTGAATAAATACATGGTTTATTGTTTTATTCCTTCCGGTAGATGGCTCAAATCTGAAGTCTCATCAATCAGACTACTATTGTACTCACCGAGCGCTCAGCTTTGTAAGCTACCAACAAAAAATTGCAATCAAAGACTACTATTGTACTCCCTCCGTACTGGTGCATTAGTCACATTACGAAAACCAAATAGTAATCCAAAACTTCTAGACATTGTGCATTCACTACCCACCTCGTTCCCTGTTTTTTGCCACGAAAAAAGAAATCACCCAATACGAGACTTGGGGTGCATATGCATCCAATGACTTGAGACTACTCCCTCCATCTAGGTGTATAAGTCATCTTAGAGCAAGTGAAAAAGAGGAGTGGGCTCTCATGCAAGAGCCTAGCTATATGCGGATTCCTAGGCCGATACAATATATAAGAAGAAAGAGAGAGAGAGAATATGAGAAAAGGTAGTACTCTTACAGCCAGCATTATAGCTAACCTTATTGTATGAGTGGCTACAAGTGATGGCTCTATATGACATGGCAACATCATATAGCCAGCAGCTGGCTATACTATTAAGCATGCTCTTAGGTTGTGCACCGTGACCAAGATGAAGGGGAAAGCGAGAGAACTTAATGTCTTTTTGCTAATTAATAGCATTACATGTAATGAACTAACCACTACATGTCATGTTTGGTAGTAGTCTGAAGTCATTGAAAGCATGCACGGCCCACATCTCTCATTGGTTGATATGTCACGAAATAAGAAACGGGGAGGGAGTTAATGTACCGTGCCTAAGCATTTTGGCATTTGATAACCCACAAGTATAGGGGATCGCAACAGTTTTCGAGGGAAGAGTATTCAACCCAAATTTATAGATTCGACACAAGGGGAGCCAAAGAATATTTGAAGGTATTAGCAGCTGAGTTGTCAATTCAACCACACCTGGAGATTAATTATCTGCAGCAAGTAATCAGTAGCAAAGTAATATGATATTTTTGATAGTAGTGACAGCAGCAATAGTAACGGTAACAGTGGTAGCAGTAATTTTGTAGCAAGTGTAACACTTATGATAGCAGTAGTAACTTCACAGAAATAATATAGGATAAATTCGTAGGCATTGGATCGGTGACTTGTTGGATGATATTCATCATGAGATAGTTATAACCTAGGGCGACACGGCACTAGCTCCAGTTCATCAACATAATGTAGGCATGTATTCCGTAAATAGTCATACGTGATTATGGAAAGAACTTGCATGCCATCTTTTGTCCTACCCTCCCGTGGCAGCAGAGTCCTATTGGAAAGTAAGGGATATTAAGGCCTCCTTTTAATAGAGAACCGGAACAAAGCTTTAACACATAGTGAATACATGAACTCCTCAAACTACGGTCATCACTAGGAGGAGTCCCAGTTATTGTCACTCTGGGGTTGCCGGATCATAACACATAGTAGGTGACTATAAATTGCAAGATCGGATCTAGAACATGGATATAATGGTGATAACATAAACGGTTCAGACCTGAGTTCATGGCACTCGGGCCCAAAGTGACAAGCATTAAGCATCGCAAAGTCATAGCAACATCAATCTTAGAACATTGTGGATACTAGGGATCAAGCCCTAACAAAACTAACTCGATTACATGATGAATCTCATCCGACTCCTCACCGACCAGTGAGACTATGAAGGAATTACTCACTCCCGGTGGGGAGCATCATGGAATTGGCGATGGAGAAGGGTTAGTGATGACGAAGCACGAAGATCCCCCTCTCCGGAGCCCCAAACGGACTCCAGATCTAGTCTCCCGATGAAGAATAGGAGGTGACGGCGGCTCCGTCTCGTGGATCGCGATAATTCCTTCTCCCTGATTTTTTTCTAAAAAAATAGGATTTTATAGCGTCAGTTTCAGGGTCTGCGGGGCCACCAGGTGGGGACAACCCACCTGGGCGCGCCAGGAGAGGGGGCGCGCCTTGGTGGGTTGTGCCCACCTAGGTGCCCCTCTGTGGCAGGTCTTGGCTCCAGAAATTCTTATTTATTATATAAAATCTCATCGCAAAGTTTCGTTCCATTTCGAGAACTTTTATTTCTGCACAAAAACAACACCATGGTAGTTCTGCTAAAAACAACGTCAGTCCGGGGTTAGTTTCATTCAGATCATGCAAATTAGAGTCCAAAACAAGAGGAAAAGCATTAGGAAAAGTAGATACGTTGGAGACGTATCAACTCCCCCAAGCTTAAACCTTTGCTTGTCCTCAAGCAATTCAGTTGATAAACTGAAAGTGAAAAGGAAAAACTTTTACGAACTCTTTTTCTCTTGTTTGCATAAATAAGCTTAAACAGCACCCAGGTTTTCAGCCAACATTATAACTAACCATGCCGACAATAAATCTTAAAGATTACAATGACTCATATCAATGACATAATCAGCTAGCGAGCAATAATAAGATATCTCAAACGGCAACACGTTGTCAAAACAACCATGATATAATATGACAATAGTGGTATCTCGCCCTTTCTGAGACCGCAAAACATAAATGCAGAGCACCTCCAAAGTTCAAGCAGTGACTAAACATTGTAATTCATGGTAGAAAAGATCCAGTCATGATGCACCCAACATTAGCTACACACAATGCATAAGTCATGACAGCTATGCTCTCAGGTTCTCGCGCTTGTTTTAGAAGGTGATGACACAACAAAAAAATAAATAGATAGTACCTTCACTGAGGGAAGCAGTGATTTCCAGAGGTGCCAGACCTCAAGTTTTAAAATAGAGGTAAATGATATTTTGAGACATGCACCCTTCTCATTTACTTCACGACTATCAGTTATCAATATATTCCATGCTAAGCACGATAGTGGCGGTTCCCAACTGATAAAAGTAAAGGTTTTGACTCCATTGGGAGTTTTTGTTTGATTATTTGAGAGATTAACTCTTTTTCAGTTTGCAGTTTGGGACTGGGCATCCCTATTACCGCCTTTTTCTCGTGCGATGGCGAGTGAATAAACACTCGACCTGAGAATAACCCGCTTAGCATGGAAGATACCGACCACCTCCTGTCGTTCCATGAACGATCCAGTCACACAAAAAGGATATTTATTTAGAAGTTTTTAGAGGTGGCACATGCAAATTTACTTAGAACGGCAGGGTAATACCGCATATAGGTAGGTATGGACGCATCTAGAATAACTCTTGGGTTCAAGGTTTTTGATGTACAAGTAGAATTCCCACTTAGTACAGGCGAAGGCTAGCAATTAGATTGAGAAGCGGCTAGCTAGAGAGCAACAACGGTCATAAACTGTAACATCCCAAATTTTCAATTTGGAATGTTATACATAGATCATCATTTGCATATCATGATTTATTGCATTTTGACAAATCCTCGATAAATCCTAAGCAATCAAGGACCCTCGGAGAGAGTTGGGGATTTTCTCGAATTTTCTTATTTGATTTTTCAGACGAGGATTTTATTTTAATTATTTTTCTCTCCGGAAAAATATTTCATTTAAAAATAAACGAGAGGAGAAAATATGACTTCTCCAAAAATATTGAAATACTGGAGGAAAAATGTTAAAAAAACATTATTTGGAATTTATTGGATTTTATTTGCAATTTTTATTGCATTTAAAAATATGCATGTCTTCAAAATATTTATTTTTTATTTTAAAAATGTTCACCCTATTCTATGCAATATTTTTCGCGGAACAATTTAAAAAAACGCGCTTGCCCGACTGGGCCGAGGCCCAGCCGAAGCCAGGCCGGCCCGCCCGCGCTCTCCTTCTTCCCCACGCCGTCGGAGTCCGCCGGGGGCACGAAGCCGCCACCGCCTCGGGCTTTGCCCCTCCCCCAAGCCCTCTAGCCCCCTACCTATATATAGCACCCCCCTCCGTTTTCGCCGCCACCATCGCCGGAGAAGCCCCGCCGCCGCCCCGCATCTAGTCGCCCGCCGCCGCCCGCCGTTCGCCTCGCCCCTCGCCGCCGGGAGCGCCGGAGCCCGCCCCTCGCCCGCCGGAACCGCCGCCCGAGCCCCGCACCCCCCCCCCCGGCGCCGACCCCGCCCGCCGGAGCCCTCGCCGGAGCGAGCCCCGCCGAGGTACTGCCGTTCGAGTTGACCGGTTTTTCTGGAAAAAAACCCTTTTGTTTTAAAAAAACCCTAGATCGGTTTTTTCGGTTTTCTTATTTTACGAGCGTTCACCGAACCGTTCGTTTTAACGAACGCGTTCGTCGGTTTTTCTCTGTTAACGAACGTCCGTTATTTAACCGTTCGTCCGATTTTCTTTTTCGTCCGATTTTCTCGTTATTTTCTCAGATTCGATTTCTGATCGAAACTTCGAACCTGTTTAACTTCTCGCTCGTTTATCGGAATCAGGCGATACAAGCGCCTAGAGTTTCGTCTCGAAATTCTCTTTCCGTTTAACCTACTCAAACAAGTTTTTGCTACAGTAAAATTTGACCTAGATCCAGATTAGCAAACGAAGTTTCTTTCTTTCGCCGTTTGACTTTCGTTGTTTCTTTCGAGTTGATTCTTTTTGCAAACCGGAGTTCTTAGGTTGAACTTTCTGGTTGGATCTTTCTTTCGAGTTTTACCTGTGCATTAGATGAGTACTGATTGTATGCTTGTTTGTTTGCGATAGAGTACCCGGAGTGTGCCGCTTGTTACTTCGACTCGCTAGGCTTTGCGGATCATCAGCAAGGCAAGTAACACTTTGATCATACCCCGTTCATACCCAGTTTTATTGCATTAGATCTATTTCCTCAAACACATTGCATGATTAGGATCTAATTAAACTGTGGGTATTGGGAAGTAGTTGAGGTAGTACCTATTACCTGTTCTTTATCAAACCCTTGGGAGTTACTTCTACGTTGCTTATATTATTGCCATGCTATGCTCGTAGACGTGGATTGGGTTTGAGAGATATTCATGACAGATGTGAGTGTTTAATAATGGTTCAACTTAAGGTGGCAACTAAAACTCACATCTGGGTGGATGGAGACACCTGGAGAACCCAGTGTTGTCTGTATGTATAAGGTCCGCCGCCCAGGCTCAAAGGGATCATAAGATTTTTCATGCTAGAAACTTTCGTGTGCAGCCGCAAGCTATTATGGGCTCTAGCATAGCTGAGTAGGTTACAGGATCTCTTGAAGAGGTGGACTAGCAGATGTAGGGGAAAGTAGGTGTACCGGTCCATCCAGAGTAGAGAGTGACTGTTTCTGAAAGACTGTGTCTCGGTCATCCGTTTCTCAAACAACATGCAGTGCGAGAATCAAGCGGAGGCGATCGAGTCTTGTGGGGAAAAGTGCACAAACCTCTGCAGAGTGTACAAACTGATCATGATTAGCCGTGTCCCCGGTTATGGACAACTTGAGTATCTAGTACCTGGATTATCATTTGAATCTCATCACCGTGATACTTATAATTAATTTGTTGGGTTAATGATGTTACTTAATTGGGATTGAGTTGGAGGTACCTTCTCAATGTTTCAACCACCATGATAGTTAAATAAAATTTATTCCTTTGTAGTAGGATAAAATTGGCTTTTCGCAAAAATTGTAACCATAGAGCTTTCCACCAGCCATATATGCATATAGTATAGCCTTATCATTGTTCATTGCTCTCTATGTGTTGCTTTGCCAGCATATTCTATGTGCTGACCCGTTTCGGGCTGCAACGTTTCATGTTGCAGACTTTTCAGACGACGAGTAAGGTGCCTTAGTTCGTGGTCTTATACTCAGTGATGCCGCTGGAGTTGATGGACTCACTTATCTTCCAAGTCTTCCGCTGTTATCGTTTTAGATGGCCTTAAGCCATGTTTATTATACTTGATCTCTTCGGAGATATTCGATGTAATAAGTGTGTGATTGCTACTCTGTTATAAATCCTCCATTTGTACTGTGCGTGTCAGCATTACTGATCCAGGGATGACACTGGTGCACAGCAGCACAGGCCATTTGAGGTCTCGTCGCTGCAAAGTTGGTATCAGAGCACACGCTGACTATAGGACACGACCACTAAGCCTAAGCCCTAGAAAACTTCCCTCTTCTCATTTCTGACTCCTCTCCACTTTCTACTCTTTTAGGAATGGCGAATGCAAGGAGCAAGTTCATGCAACCGGATGAAGACACGCCGTTTGGACGACATTTGAAGGAAGTCACCAAGTACTTGAACATAGGAATACCAAGCGTCACCGGAACCTATAACGCCACATTACCTGAAGAGGAGAGCTGGAAGATTCAAGTTATCATTCCAGGAAGGACGTTTGCGCCAATTATGGAACCCATGAGATTGGTTTTCGAAGCACCAACTTGGAGCTTAGGAAGAGCATGGCCGCACATATCGCCATGGGACGCATTGGAGAAGTCTATCACCAGGAGCTTAAGGATACAATTTATCAAATTTGTGGACGTCGAGACGCGCAATGGGAGATGATCAAGACCAAGAAGGATGGATCAATTGCAGCTTTCATCCAGGAGCAGAACCAACATATTCGACGCCAGGAGAATCAGATATGCACGGACAAGGAAGAACTGAAGAAGGCATTCACGAAGATCAAGGAGCTCCAAGAAGAACTCAAGACTATACGCGAAGATTATCTGGAGGAAATCAACGCACTAGTCGGGAAGATTGACGACCTGGAGAATAAGATTGGATCATTCGTGGGAAATCCAGTGCCAAAAGCAGAAGTCGACGAATGCACTTGTCCGGATAACTACATCATCATCGACGACACCGACTCGGAACCAAGTGAAGGCGAATGGATTGATGAAGCTGGAGCAGACATCATGGAGTCTTCAACGGATCAGAATTTTTAGTAGACTACCATATCAGTAGTAGTTTTCCCCCATTTAGTAGTATAGCTCAAGCACTTTGTAACGCTAGTTAGATCGATTGTTTTGCCTTGTTTGGATTGATTGAGTGATATTGTTTGAATTTGTCTCATGAGCATATGGGTAGTGTTTTCTCTCTAGACCTCATTCTATTCTTAATTCTCATCTTTTCTAAACCTATCAGATGCCTCCGAGACGCGACACCGGATTTGTTTTCCCGCCAGAGATCACCCAGTTGATTCAGCAACAGAATGCCTTGATGCAAGTGTTAGTTCAGAACCAAGGCAACAACAACAACCCACCGCCACCACCACCTGTTGACCACTTAGCCCGTTTCTTAAGGCTAAACCCGCCGGTGTTTTCCAGTAGCACCGAGCCGATTGTAGCAGATGATTGGCTCCGCAAAGTTGGAAGGGAGTTGACCACTGCAGGATGCACAGACGCGGAAAGAGTGCGTTTTGCCGCACATCAGCTTGATGGACCCGCAGCATCATGGTGGGAGAATTATACAACCACGCACCCTATTGACACTGTCACATGGGACCAGTTTCAGCAAGCTTTCCGTACAGCTCATGTTTCAGCAGGAGCTATGGCTATGAAGAAGCGTGAGTTTCGCAACCTACGCCAAGGAGGACGCACCGTAGGCCAGTATGTGGAAGATTTCAGTAAGTTAGCACGTTATGCACCAGATGACGTTGCTACGGATGCAGCCAAGCAGGAGAAGTTTCTGGAAGGATTGAATGATGAGCTGAGTATGCAGTTGATGGTAGCAACTTTTAACAACTACCAGGAGTTGGTAGATAGAGCTCTCATGATTGAAGGGAAGCAGCAGCAGATTGAAAACCGCAAGAGGAAGTATGGACAAGGGAAGTATAATTCTGGAGCCCAGCAGAAGCCACGATTTACCCCGAAGCCGGGAGGACAGTTTCAGCATACCCATGGAGGAGGTAGTTCGCACAACCATAATGGCTCCAAGAATGGTAATGGGAATGGAGGAGGAAACGGACAAAACCGCACCAACCCATCTACCCCAACCAAGAGAGATCTAAGTCACATTACTTGTTTCAAGTGCCAGAAGACGGGACATTATGCAACTGATTGTCCCGAAGCCCAAAATGGAAATGGCAATGGAAGCTCTGGGAAGAAGCCGAACCCGTTCAACAAAGGACATGTGAACCACGTGAGCGTGGAGGAGATTGAAGCTCAGCCTGATGCAGTAATAGGATGAAGAAGAGCATGAGGAGCATTTACGATTGGTACTTGAGAAGCTCAGGGAACATCAGTTATATGCTAAGTTCAGCAAATGTGAGTTTTGGTTGAAGGAAGTTGGATTCCTTGGACATGTTATTTCTGGAGAAGGAATAGCAGTAGACCCTGCCAAGGTTGACACAGTGACCAGTTGGGAATCACCCACTACAGTTGGAGAAATCCGGAGTTTTCTTGGACTCGCAGGATACTACCGGAGATTTATCGAGAATTTCTCAAGGATTGCTAAGCCCATGACCGAGCTATTGAAGAAGGACACCAAATTTAATTGGACTGAGGAATGTGAAGCTAGTTTCCAGGAGTTAAAGAAACGATTGGTTACATCACCAGTGTTGATACTGCCAGATCAACGCAAGGACTATGAAGTTTATTGCGACGCTTCTCGTCGAGGACTTGGAGCAGTGCTTATGCAGGAAGGAAGAGTTGTTTCGTATGCTTCACGACAACTTAAACCCCATGAGAAGAATTATGCTACGCATGATTTGGAATTAGCAGCCGTGGTGCATGCATTGAAGACATGGAGACATTTTCTCATCGGAAACCATTGTGAGGTGTACACGGATCACAAGAGTTTGAAGTACATTTTCACGCAGAAGGAGTTAAATCTCAGACAGAGAAGATGGTTGGAGCTCATCAAAGACTATGATATGAGATTGCATTATCACCCCGGAAAGGCTAACGTAGTAGCAGACGCGTTGAGCCGCAAGAGTCATGTCAACACCCTCATGACAGGAGAGTTACCTCAGGAGTTAGCCGAGGACATACGTGAGCTATGCTTGGAGATAGTCCCTAGAGGCTATTTAGCGACATTGGAGATTCAGTCTACCTTGATGGAAAGGATCAGAGAAGCTCAGAAGACAGACAAGGAGATTGAAGAGATAAAGGAGAAGATGAGCAAAGGAAAAGCCAAGGGATTTCGTGAGGATGAGCACGATACCTTATGGTTCGAGGACCGTGTATATGTGCCAAATGATCCGGAGATCAGGAAGTTGATTTTGCAAGAAGCCCATGATTCACCGTACTCGATTCACCCAGGGAATACCAAGATGTATTTGGATTTGAAGAATACTTTCTGGTGGACCAGAATGAAGAAGGATATTGCGGAGTTTGTAGCAGTTTGTGATGTATGTCAGAGAGTGAAGGCAGAGCATCAGAAGCCAGCAGGATTGCTACAGCCATTGCCGATACCCGAATGGAAGTGGGATAAAATAGGCATGGATTTTATCACAGGATTACCCAGGACTCGTTCAGGCTATGACTCGATATGGGTTGTAGTCGACCGTTTGACGAAAGTGGCTCATTTCATTCCAGTGAAGACCACTTACACCAGCGCTAAGTTGGCAAAGATATACATGACCAGGATAGTATGTTTGCATGGAGTTCCGAGGACCATTGTATCAGACAGAGGAACCCAATTTACCTCGAAGTTTTGGAAGCAGTTACATGAAACATTGGGAACCAGGCTGGAATTTAGTACAGCATTTCATCCGCAGACAGATGGGCAGACCGAGAGAGTCAACCAGATTTTGGAGGACATGTTGAGAGCATGTGCGCTAGATTATGGATCAAGTTGGGACGACAATTTGCCATATGCGGAGTTTTCTTATAACAACAGTTATCAAACCAGTTTGAAGATGGCCCCTTTCGAAGCTTTGTACGGAAGGAGGTGTAGAACACCGTTGTTATGGGACGAAGTTGGAGACCGTCAGTTGTTTGGACCAGATTTGATTAAGGAGTCTGAACAGAAAGTGAAGTTGATTCGCGATAGGCTCAAGGTAGCCCAATCCAGGCAGAAGAGTTATGCTGATTCTAAGCGCAAGGAAACAGTTCACGAAATCGGAGACAGAGTGTATCTTCGAGTATCACCACTTCGAGGAGTGAAGCGCTTTGGAGTTAAGGGAAAGTTAGCGCCTCGTTTTATCGGACCATACAGAGTGTTGGAACGTATGGGAGAAGTTGCCTACAAGCTGGAATTGCCCGAAGGATTGTCTGAAGTACATGATGTATTCCACGTTTCGCAGTTGAAGAAGTGCCACGCAGAGATGGCTGAGATACCACTGAGAGATACTGTGCCACTGGAAGCGATTCATTTGGAAAGCGATTTGACTTATGAGGAGAAGCCAGTTAAGATTCTCGAGTATGCCAGCCGAGTTACCCGCAGCAAGGTTATCAAATTTTGCAAAGTTCAGTGGAGTCACCACACAGAAGATGAGGCCACCTGGGAGCGAGAGGAAGATCTACGGAAAAACCACTCCCACCTGTTTTCTAGCCAACCCGAATCTCGAGGGCGAGATTCATCTTAAGGGGGGTAGGTTTGTAACATCCCAAATTTTCAATTTGGAATGTTATACATAGATCATCATTTGCATATCATGATTTATTGCATTTTGACAAATCCTTGATAAATCCTAAGCAACTCAAGGACCCTTGGAGAGAGTTGGGGATTTTCTCGAATTTTCTTATTTGATTTTTCAGACGAGGATTTTATTTTAATTATTTTTCTCTCCGGAAAAATATTTAATTTAAAAATAAACGAGAGGAGAAAATATGACTTCTCCAAACATATTGAAATACTGGAGTAAAAATGTTAAAAAAACATTATATGGAATTTATTGGATTTTATTTGCAATTTTTATTGCATTTAAAAATATGCATGTTTACAAAATATTTATTTTTGATTTTAAAAATGTTCACCCTATTCTAGATTTTCTAACTAGACGGGGAAAATTTATTTCGTATTTTTCCGATTTTTATTTATTTTTCTATGCAATATTTTCCGCGGAACAATTTTAAAAAAATATGCGCTTGCCCGACTGGGCCGAGGCCCAGCCGAAGCCAGGCCGGCCCGCCCGCGCTCTCCTTCTGCCCCACGCCGTCGGAGTCCGCCGGGAGCACGAAGCCGCCGCCGCCTCGGGCTTTGCCCCTCCCCCAAGCCCTCTAGCCCCCCACCTATATATAGCACCCCCCCCCTCCGTTTTCGCCGCCACCATCGCCGGAGAAGCCCCGCCGCCGCCCCGCATCTAATCGCCCGCCGCCGCCCGCCGTTCGCCTCGCCCCTCGCCGCCGGGAGCGCCGGAGCCCGCTCCTCGCCCGCCGGAACCGCCGCCCGAGCCCCGCACCCCCCCCCCCCCCCCGCCGCCGACCCCGCTCGCCGGAGCCCTCGCCGGAGCGAGCCCCGCCGAGGTTCTGCCGTTCGAGTTGACTGGTTTTTCTGGAAAAAAAACCCCTTTTGTTTTAAAAAAAAACCTAGATCGGTTTTTTCGGTTTTCTTATTTTACGAGCGTTCACCGAACCGTTTGTTTTAACGAACGCGTTCGTCGGTTTTTCTCTGTTAACGAACGTCTGTTATTTAACCGTTCGTCCGATTTTCTTTTTCGTCGGATTTTCTCGTTATTTTCTCAGATTCGATTTCTGATCGAAACTTCGAACCTGTTTAACTTCTCGCTCGTTTATCGGAATCAGGCGATTCAAGCGCCTAGAGTTTCGTCTCGAAATTCTCTTTCCGTTTAACCTACTCAAACAAGTTTTTGCTACAGTAAAATTTGACCTAGATCCAGATTAGCAAACGAAGTTTCTTTCTTTCGCCGTTTGACTTTCGTTGTTTCTTTCGAGTTGATTCTTTTTGCAAACCGGAGTTCTTAGGTTGAACTTTCTGGTTGGATCTTTCTTTCGAGTTTTACCTGTGCATTAGATGAGTACTGATTGTATGCTTGTTTGTTTGCGATAGAGTACCCGGAGTGTGCCGCTTGTTACTTCGACTCGCTAGGCTTTGCGGATCATCAGCAAGGCAAGTAACACTTTGATCATACCCCGTTCATACCCAGTTTTATTGCATTAGATCTATTTCCTCAAACACATTGCATGATTAGGATCTAATTAAACTGTGGGTATTGGGAAGTAGTTGAGGTAGTACCTATTACCTGTTCTTTATCAAACCCTTGGGAGTTACTTCTACGTTGCTTATATTATTGCCATGCTATGCTCGTAGACGTGGATTGGGTTTGAGAGATATTCATGACAGATGTGAGTGTTTAATAATGGTTCAACTTAAGGTGGCAACTAAAACTCACATCTGGGTGGATTGAGACACCTGGAGAACCCAGTGTTGTCTGTATGTATAAGGTCCGCCACCCAGGCTCAAAGGGATCATAAGATTTTTCATGCTAGAAACTTCCGTGTGCAGCCGCAAGCTATTATGGGCTCTAGCATAGCTGAGTAGGTTACAGGATCTCTTGAAGAGGTGGACTAGCAGATGTAGGGGAAAGTAGGTGTACCGGTCCATCCAGAGTAGAGAGTGACTGTTTCTGAAAGACTGTGTCTCGGTCATCCGTTTCTCAAACAGCATGCAGTGCGAGAATCAAGCGGAGGCGATCGAGTCTTGTGGGGAAAAGTGCACAAACCTCTGCAGAGTGTACAAACTGATCATGATTAGCCGTGTCCCCGGTTATGGACAACTTGAGTATCTAGTACCTGGATTATCATTTGAATCTCATCACCGTGATACTTATAATCAATTTGTTGGGTTAATGATGTTACTTAATTGGGATTGAGTTGGAGGTACCTTCTCAATGTTTCAACCACCATGATAGTTAAATAAAATTTATTCCTTTGTAGTAGGATAAAATTGGCTTTTCGCAAAAACTGTAACCATAGAGCTTTCCACCAGCCATATATGCATATAGTATAGCCTTATCATTGTTCATTGCTCTCTATGTGTTGCTTTGCCAGCATATTCTATGTGCTGACCCGTTTCGGGCTGCAACGTTTCATGTTGCAGACTTTTCAGACGACGAGTAAGGTGCCTTAGTTCGTGGTCTTATACTCAGTGATGCCGCTGGAGTTGATGGACTCACTTGTCTTCCAAGTCTTCCGCTGTTATCGTTTTAGATGGCCTTAAGCCATGTTTATTATACTTGATCTCTTCGGAGATATTCGATGTAATAAGTGTGTGATTGCTACTCTGTTATAAATCCTCCATTTGTACTGTGCGTGTCAGCATTACTGATCCAGGGATGACACTGGTGCACAGCAGCACAGGCCATTTGAGGTCTCGTCGCTACATAAACATGCATTATGCATAAGTAACATTGGACACTAGCATGAGTAGGATATGAACACCATGAACATAAATATCATAGAGGCTCTGTTGGTTTTGATTCAACTACATGTATGAACATGTGCCAAGTCAAGCCACTCGAACATTCAGAGGAGGGTACCATATCATCATACTACATCACAATCACTTTAACACACTGTTGTTATCCAAGATAAATCATTATTCACTCCCAGCTACTTATGCATGGCATGAGAAACTATAATCTTTAATTGTCATTGCAAACTTGTTTAATCATAATGGGCTGAATCATGGATACTAGGTTTAACATGTTTACACAAACAGAACAAGTCGAGTTCATACCCGTTTCTCTCTGCCACGACCAGTTCATCGAATATCATCATTATTGCCTTTCACTTGCACGACCGAACGATATGAAAATAATAATAGTGCAAGAGTGTCGTGGACTAAGCTGGAATCTGCAAACATCTTATTCAACAGGAGAAGACAAGGTAAAATGTGCTCTTTATTAGATCAACAATTATTCATATGAGAGCCACTCAACATTTTCATCGTGGTCTTCTCCTCGGTACAACTCGAATAAAAAGAAAAGAAATTCAGAGAAACACACTGAAATATTTTTGGAGTTTTTGGTTTTCTTGAACAAGCAAATAAAAGGGAAAAGCAAAAACGAGAAAAACTATTTACACGGGAATGCTCCCAACAACCAAAATAAGAATAAGGAAATCTTTTTGGGTTTTCTTTTTAGTATTACAACTAAGCATGCATAGAAAGTAAACTACTACAACTATTTTTTTCTAAAGTTTTTCAAACACACAAGAAGAAGGAAGAAAATAAATCTAAGCATGGATTACAGAATGAAAAAGTGTGAACACCGGCTAATGAAATATGTGGACATGAATGTAATGTCGGTGGAAACACGTACTCCCCCAAGCTTAGGCTTTTGGCCTAACTTGGTAGTCGGTCAGTAGCCTGGATAGTAGTTGGCGTGGTGAGGAGTAGGCATCCACTCATCCCACTGCTGAGGTTCTTGTGCTGCCTCTGCAGCAGCCTGAGTGTTCTGGTAGGCAATGATGTCTGCAGGCATGATCCAATATCCGCCCCTGGCAACATAATCAAACAAAGCAGGAGCAGGCAACGGAATAACATCACGAGTTCTCACACTAAAAACCAAGTTCTACGGAAGGGATGTTAGGAGATTCGATATCAGTGAAATGGCGGTGATCCATGGCTGCACGATCTAGGTAAACTTTGGTAAGAGGGTAATCATGATGGCGTATCTCAACATTAAAGTGAGCCGCCAAACGAGGAGCATAAATCCCACCATGTATTTTACCCTGGGATTTATTAAGGTGGAGGCGACGAGCCACAATAGCTCCCAAGCTATAAGTGTTGTCACCCTCCAGTGCACGACGTAAAACAGCAAGGTCTGGTGAACTAAGTGCACCCACCTTGTCCCTAGCAAGCAAGCATTTTGTAATGAAAAGTGCAAAGTAATGAACAGCAGGAAAATGCAAGCCAACTACAGTGGTAGCTGACACCCCTATCTCATCTCCCACTGTCAAAGTGCGATAAAAGGCCTCAAAGCCAGCCGGCCTAGGCTCGGCTAAGCTCCCATCAGAAGGGATCATGCAAATGTCACAAAATTCATTAAGTGGTATCTGATGGTTTTCAACATATAAGGAGGATTATTCCTAGGCAGGACAGTAAAACTTTGAACAAAGATGTTTGTGAGGATTTGGTGTTGTTCACACTCATCTCCGATGAAGTCGGTGAGGCCGGCATTAGCAGCATATTGTGTGAACTCCTGAAGGATTCCAGCCTCTTCCAGGAACGGGTGTGCGGCAATTCACATGGTCGTACTTCCGCCAACCTCCGATGATGGAGATCACTATCAGATGACTCCCCAATAACACCCTTGGAGTTCTTCTTGGAGCCAAACTTCCTAAAGATATTCATGGTTTTCCTATGAACAAAATTCTGAAATTTATTAGCCCACAAAATTTTCTCAACAAAGCTTCACAAAATTGATACCAACTACTCATAGGGATACATAGAGGCCATAGCTAGCATTCAAACTACTTAGAACTCTAAGAATTCAACATGCAAGCTCATCTACAGCAGCACCAAGAGTAGCTAATTATTCAAAATATAAACCACTAAAACAAAAACTAATTGGACAAACGGTGGAGCCACATACCAAGCAACAATCCCCCGAAACAGTTTCGGTTACGGAGCTTCGAGCAAAGAGAACGAAATCCGCGGGTTTGAGAGCAAGAACACGGGAGAGAGAGAAATGGAGATTTTTTTCTGGAGGTAAGTGGTGAAGTGGTAAGAAGAGATAAGTGAGGGGGCCCACGTGGGGACAACAACCCACCAGGGCGTGCCTAGGAGTCCTGGCGCGCCCAGGTGGGTTGTGCCCACCTGGTGCACCTCCCTCTGATATTATTTGCACAAGAAATTCAGAAATATTCAGAAAAAAATTGTATTAAATTTTCAGGGTATTCTAAGAACTTTTATTTTTGGGTCATTTTTTTATTGCACGGGAAATTCAGAAAACATACAAGACATGGCATTTTATTTTATTTAACTAATAAAAACAGAAAACAATAAGTAGGGATAGAAGGTAGTGCTTACTAAATTCATCAACTTCATACCGTTCAAAAATGATCCGTTAATAAGGTTGATCAGGTCTTATTAACAACCACTTTCAATTAGCATGAAACCGAAGAACTTCCGTAAATCACTAAGTTACCTCAATGGGGATATGAATGTCCCCAACAATAAGCATTTCATATTTATTTTTAATAGTAGGTAGATGTATTTGAAAACTTCCAATAGTGATTGTCGGAGATTTTTCAATAACATTAATACCATTCACTTAGAATTGTTTCTTCGGAAAGTGCACCGTATGCTCATTACCATTGATATGAAAAGTGACCTTACTTTTATTGCAATCAATAACAGCCCCTGCAGTATTCAAGAAGGCTCTACCAAGGATAATCGACATGTTGTCATCCTCAGGCATCTCAAGTATAACAAAGTCAGTCAAAGTAGTAACATTAGCAACAACAATGGGCACATCCTCACAGATACCGATAGGTATGGCAGTTGATTAGTCGGCTATTTGCAAAGATATTTCAGTACGTGTGAGTTTGTTCAAGTCAAGTCTTTTATATAAAGGGAAAGGCATAACACTAACACCAGCTCGTAAATCACACAAAGCAGTTTTCACATAATTCTTTTTGATGGAGCAAGGTATAGTTGGTATTCCCGGATCTCCAAGTTTTTTAGGTACTCCATCTTTAAAAGTATAATTAGCAAGCATACTGGAGATTTCATCTTCCGCTATTTTTCTCTTATTTGTGATGATGTCTTTCATATACTTTGCATAAGGAGGCATTTTTAAGATATCAGTCAAGCGAGTACGCAAAAAGACTGGCCTGCATTTCAGCAAAGCGTTCAAATTCTTCTTCATCTTTCTTTTTAGTTGACTTGGGTGGAAAAGGCATAGGTTTTTGAACCCAAGGTTCTCTTTCTTTACCGTGCTTTCTAGCAATGAAGTCTCTTTTATCATATATTTTATTCTTAGGTTGTGGGTAATCAAGATCAACAGGTGGTTCTATCTCAACATCATTATCTGGTTCTTTTTCATTGAGTTGAGTGTCTTCATGAACCTCATCATAATCTTTTTCATTATCACTAGGTGAGTGTTCATTACCAGATTGAGTTTCAGCATCAGAGATAGAAGTTTCATTATCATTATCAGGAGGTTTTTCTATTTCACGTTCACTAGAAGTATGCAAAATCCTATCATTTTTCTGCCTCTTTTTCTTTCTAGAAGGACTAGCTGCATCAGTGTTAACTCTCTGTGAATCTTGTTCAATTCTTTTTCGGTGTCCCTCGGGATAAAGTGGTTCCTGAGTCATTTTACCTCCTCTAGTTGCAACTATAACAGCAAAGTCATGTATGTTATGATTCATTTCATCAAGAAATTCTCTTTGTGATTTAGCAACTTGTTCTAAGTGAGTTTGAACCATAGAAGCATGTTTTCCAACACCTCTAACATCATCTGATATTCTACATAACAAGTCACTCAAGCGAGCAATCATATCAGAATTGTATTTCAATTGTTTCATAGCATTTGCATTGAAGTGATCTTGTTTTCTAATATAGTTTTCAAACTCATAAAGGCATTGGCTAGGGTGCATATTGTGAGGATTATCATTATCATTGAACTTCATTAGAGAATTTACCTCTACCACCTTAGGCAGTGGTGGTGTATTAAGCCCATCTATTTCCTCAATAGGAGGTAAATTTTTAACATCCTCAGCTTTAATACCTTTTTCCTTCATAGATCTCTTTGCCTCTTGCATATCTTCAGGACTGAGATATAATATACCCCTCTTCTTCGGAGTGGGTTTAGGCGGTGGTTCAGGAAGAGTACAATCATCATAATTTTTCAGTATGTTATTCAATAATTCTTCATCTTGTCCAACAGTTCGTTCCCTGAAAACACAACCAGCACAACTATCTAGGAAGTCCCTAGAAGCATCGGTTAGTCCATTATAGAAGATATCAAGTATTTCATTTTTCTTAAGAGGATGATCAGGCAAAGCATTAAGGGTGTGTTTGGTTCTCTAGCTAAACATGCCCAGCCAGGCAATAGGATTCTAGCTCACCCGAGGCATAGCTCGTACAAGCAAGGCTACTTGTTTGGTTTTTTTGCCTAGCCTCCACTAAACCACGAACACAGCGGCAGTTACATGCTTAATAGGCTTGTGCTCAGGTCTTGACGATGGAGGCGAGCCAAATCGGCTCTCCTGTACGGGCATGGATTTTCTAGCTCACGCAGGCTAGTTTGCCAGGCAAAGCTAGCTTTTTTCTACTCCACCAAACAACTATTCTGGCTAGGCGAGGCTAGAGTGAGGCTTGCTTGAGATCCAAACGCACCCTAAGTAATTGGCAAAGCCTCCCCCAAGCTTGTGGGAGACTCTCTTCTTTAGTTTGCACAAAGTTAAATATTTCCTGCAAGGCAGCTTGTTTCTTATGAGCAGGAAAATATTTTTTAGATAAGTAATAAATCATATCCGTGGGACTACGCACACAACCAGGAGCAAGAGTATTGTACCAAGCTTTAGCATCACCATTTAATGAGAACGGAAGTAATTTGAGAATAAAGTAATAGCGAGTTTTCTCATCATGAGTAAAAAGGGTGGCTATGTCATTGAACTTAGTGATAGGTGCCGCAACAGTTTCAGTTTCATAACCATGGAAAGGATCAGATTCAACCAAAGTTATCAACTCTGGATCGACAGAGAATTCATAATCCTTATCATCAATAAAGATAGGTGAAGTAGCAAACTTAGGATCACATTTCATTCTAGCATTCAGAGATTTTTCTTTATACTTGCATAATAATTTCTCTAGATCATCTCTATCTCTGCAAGCAAGAATATCTCTAGTTGTCTCCTCATTCATAGCATAACCTTCTGGTACCTTAGGCAATTCATATCTAGGAGTGCTAGTTCTAGCAGGTGTTTCAGGAGATTCAGTTTGAAGTTCATAATCAGATTCAACAACATCATGTTGTATTACTCTAGCAATTTGTTTATCAAGAAATTCACCAAGTGGCACATCCTCATCAAGCAAGGTACTGGCATCATCATAAGCATCATTCATAGTAGAAGTAGCATCATCAATAATTGCGACATATTAGAATTGATAGAATGTGGTGGTGTTGCAGGTTTACTCATAACAGAAGGTGAACCTAAAGCAGAACTGGATGGCAGTTCCTTACCTCCCCTCGTCTTTGAGGGATAAATCTTAGTCTTAGGATACTTCAGATTCTTCATAGTGATAAATTGATAATAATCCCAAGTGACTCAACAAACATAGCTGTGCTCCCAGGCAACGGCGCCAGAAAAAGGTCTTGATAACCCACAAGTATATAGGATCGCAACAGTTTTTCGAGGGTAGAGTATTCAACCCAAATTTATAGATTCGACACAAGGGGAGCCAAAGAATATTTGAAGGTTTAGCAGCTAAGTTGTCAATTCAACCACACCTAGAGATTAATTATCTGCAGCAAGTAATCAATAGCAAAGTAATATGATAGTTTTGATAGTAGTGACAGCAGCAATAGTAACGGTAACAGTGGTAGCAGTAATTTTATAGCAAGTGTAATAGTGATGATAGTAGTAGTAACTTAACAGAAACAATATAGGATAAATTCATAGGCATTGGATCGGTGACTTGTTGGATTATATTCATCATGAGACAGTTATAACCTAGGGCGATACGGCACTAGCTCCAGTTCATCAATATAATGCAGGCGTGTATTCCGTAAATAGTCATATGTGCTTATGAAAAGAACTTGCATGACATCTTTTGTCCTACCCTCCCGTGGCAGCGTGGTCCTATTGGAAACTAAGGGATATTAAGGCCTCCTTTTAATAGAGAGCTGGAACAAAGCATTAACACATAGTGAATACATGAACTCCTCATACTACGGTCTTCACCGGGAGAAGTCCCGGTTATTATCACTCCGGGGTTGCCGGATCATAACACGTAGTAGGTGCCTATAATTTGCAAGATCGGATCTAGAACATGGATATAATGGTGATAACATAAATGGTTCAGATCTGAGTTCATGGCACCTGGGACCAAAGTGACAAGCATTAAGCATGGCAAAGTCATAGCAACATCAATCTTAAAACATAGTGGATACTAGGGATCAAGCCCTAAGAAAACTAACTCAATTACATGATGAATCTCATCCAACTCCTAACCGACCAGCGAGCCTACGAAGGAATTGCTCACTCCCGGTGGGGAACATCATGGAATTGGCGATGGAGAAGGGTTGGTGATGACGAAGAATGAAGATCCCCCTCTCCGGAGCCCCAAACGGACTCTAGATCTGGCCTCCCGATGAAGAACAGGAGGTGACGGCGGCTCCGTCTCGTGGATCGTGATAATTCTTTCTCCCTGATTTTTTCTGGGAAAATAGGATTTTATAGCATCGGTTTTAGGGTCTGCGGGGCGTGCCAGGAGAGGGGGCGCGCCCTGGTGGGTTGTGCCCACCCAGGTGCCCCTCTCTGGCAGGTCTTGGCTCCAGAAATTCTTATTTATTATATAAAATTTCCTCGCAAAGTTCCGTTCCATTCCGAGAACTTTCATTTCTGCACAAAAACAACACCATGGTAGTTCTGCTGAAAACAGCGTCAGTCCGGGGTTAGTTTCATTCAAATCATGCAAATTAGAGTCCAAAACAAGAGGAAAAGCGTTAGGAAAAGTAGATACGTTGGAGACGTATCAGGATTATTTGGTTTTCGTAAAGTGGCTTACACAACATTTTTTGTTACATGCATTAACATTTTATTAGTTAAATCAAAGGTCAAAACTTGGCGCAAAATGCAATGGGGACCACTAAACCAGTAAACATCAAAGTTCTCTCGTTTGGCCCCAACTAGAGGTCCGGTGAGATAACTATACTACACCGGCATAGAGGGGGACGCAACTTCATTGACTTACTGCACCTGCCTTTGGGTGTATGACACGTGGGCCCAAAAGGTGGCCGGCCCACCTGTCATACAGCCAAAGGCAGGTGCAGTTAAGGCGCCGGAGCTCGGTCCCACAGGGACGTAGCTTCATTGACTTATTGCACCTCCCTTTGGTGTATGACAGGTGGGCCAAACTGGTGGTTGGCCCACCTGTCATATAGCCAAAGGCAGGTGCAGTAGAGGGTCGAGGAGTAGATGGCCAACACACATGTGAATGCAAGATAAAAGTTTAATGTTGACATAAAAACAATAATACTTCAAACATGCTAACCAAGCAATTATGTCTTATCAAAATAACATAGCCAAAGAAAGCTTATCCCTACAAAATCATATAATTAGGCTATGTTTCAATATTGTCACACAAACGTTCTCATCATGCATAACCCCGATGACAAGCCGAGCAATTGGTTCATACTTTCAAACGCGCTTCAGCCTTTTCAACTCTTACGCAATACATGAGCGCAAGCCATGGATATAGCACTATGGGTGGAGTAAAGTATAATGATGGGGGTTATGAGAGAAGACCTAAAAGGTAGAAAGTCTCACATTGACGCGGCTAATCAATAGGCTATGGAGATGCCCATCGATTGATGTCAATGAGAGGAGTAGGGATTGCCATGCAACGGATGCACTAGAGCTATAAATATATGAAAGCTCAACAAAAGAAACTAAGTGGGTGTGCATCCAACTTGCTTGCTCACGAAGACCTAGGACATTTTGAGGAAGCCCATCATTGGAATATACAAGCCAAGTTCTATAATGAAAAATTCCCACTAGTATATGAAAGTGACAACATAGGAATCTCTCTATCATGAAGATCACGGTGCTACTTTGAAGCACAAGTGTGGGAAAAGGATAGTAACATTGTCCCTTCTCTCTTTTTCTCTCATTTTTTCTTTTTTTTTCTTTTGAGCCTTCTCTTTTTTTTTTGGCCTCTTTTTCTCTTTTTTTATTTAGTCCGGAATCTCATCCTGACTTGTGGGGGAATCATAGTCTCCATCATCCTTTCCTCACATGGGACAATGCTCTAATAATGATGATCATCACACTTTTATTATTTACAACTCAATACTTAGAACAAAATATGACTCTATGTGAATGCCTCCGGCGGTGTACCGGGAATGCGATGAATCAAGAGTGACATGTATGAAAAAATTATGAATAGTGGCTTTGCCACAAAATACGATGTCAACTACATGATCATGCAAAGCAATATGACAATGATGAAGCGTGTCATAATAAACAGAACGGTGGAAAGTTGCATGGCAATATATCTCGGAATGGCTATGGAAATGCCATGATAGGTAGGTATGGTGGCTGTTTTGAGGAAGATATAAGGAGGCTTATGTGTGATAGAGCGTATCATATCACGGGGTTTGGATGCACCGGCGAAGTTTCCACCAACTCTCAAGGTGAGAAAGGGCAATGCGCGGTACCGTAGAGGCTAGAAAATTGTGGAACGTTGAGAGTGCGTATAATCCATGGACTCACATTAGTCATAAAGAACTCATATACTTATTGCAAAAGTTTATTAGCCCTCGAAGCAAAGTACTACTATGCATGCCCCTAGAGGGATAGATTGGTAGGAAAAGACCATCGCTCGTCCCCGACCGCCACTCATAAGGAAAGCAATAAAAGAACACCTATGTGTCAAAATTGTCACACAACTTTTACCATACGTGCATGCTACGGGACTTGCCAACTTTAACACAAGTATTTCACAATTACTCAACTAGCACACTCTAATATTACCACCTTTATATCTCAAAACACTTATCAAGTATCTAACTTCTCATGATATTAAATGAACTCAATATGGAAGATTAATTTCACAATTAAAGCAAATTACCATGCTGTTTAAGACTCTCAAAATAATATAAGTGAAACATGAGAGATCAATAATTTCTATAAAATACAACCACCGCCGTGCTCTAAAAGGTATAAGTGAAGCACTAGAGCAAAAACTATATAGCTCAAAAGATATAAGTGAAGCAAATAGAGTATTCTAACAAATTCCGAATCATGTGTGTCTCTCTCAAAAGGTGTGTACAGCAAGGATGATTGTGGTAAACTAACAAACAAATACTCAAATCACACAAGACGCTCCAAGCAAAACACATATCATGTGGTGAATAAAAATATAGGTCCAAGTAAGTTACCGATGGTTAAGGACGAAAGAGGGGATGCCTTCCAGGGCATCCCCAAGCTTTGGCTTTTTGGTGTCCTTGGATTTACCTTGGGGTGCCTTGGGCATCCCCAAGCTTAGGCTCTTGCCACTCCTTGTTCCATAATCCATCAAATCTTTTACCCAAAACTTGAAAACTTCACAACAGAAAACTTAACAGAAAATCTGGTGAGCTCCGTTAGCGAAAGAAAACAAAACACCACTTCAAGGTACTGTATTGAACTAATTATTTATTTACATTGGTGTTAAACCTACTGTATTCCAACTTCTCTATGGTTTATAAACTCTTTTACTAGCCATAGATTCATCAAAATAAGCAAACAACACACGAAAAACAGAATCTGTCAAAAACAGAACAGTCTGTAGTAATCTGTAACTAACGGAAACTTCTGGACCTCAGAAAAATCTACCAAAATAGGACGACCTAGATAATTTGTTTATTGATCTTCTGCAATCGTAATCAGTATTTTATCACGTTCTGGTGATTTTTAACAAAAAAAATCGTGAACAGAAAGTTTTGGGAATTTTCAGCAAGATTAAATAACTATCATCCAAGAAGATCCTATAGGTTTAACTTGGCACAAACACTAATTAAAACATAAAAACAAATCTAACCAGAGGCTATATCAAAGATTTATTCCTAAATAGAACCGAAAAGCAAAAAACTAGAAATAAAATTGGGTTGCCTCCCAACAAGCGCTATCGTTTAACGCCCCTAGCTAGGCATAAAAGCAAGGATAGATCTAGGTATTGCCATCTTTGGTAGGCAATCCATAAGTGGCTCTCATATTAGATTCATAAGGTAATTTAATCTTCTTTCTAGGGAAGTGTTCCATGCCTTTCCTTAATGGAAATTGGAATCTAATATTCCCTTCCTTCATATCAATAATTGCACCGATCGTTCTAAGGAAAGGTCTACCGAGAATAATAGGACATGAAGGATTGCAATCTATATCAAGAACAATGAAATCTACGGGCACATAATTCCTATTTGCAACAATAAGAACATCATTAATTCATCCCATAGGTTTCTGGATAGTGGAATCCGCAAGATGCAAGTTTAAAGAGCAATCATCAAATTCACGGAAACCTAACAAATCACATAAAGTTTTTGGGATCGTGGAAACACTAGAACCCAAATCACACAAAGCATAACATTCATGATCTTTAATTTTAATTTTAATTGTAGGTTCCCATTCATCATAAAGTTTTCTAGGGATAGAAACTTCCAACTCAAGTTTCTCTTCATAAGATTGCATCAAAGCATCAACGATAAGTTTAGTAAAAGCTTTATTTTGACTATAAGCATGCGGAGAATTTAGCATGGATTGCAACAAGGAAATACAATCTATCAAAGAGAAATTATCATAATTAAATTCCTTGAAATCCAAAATAGTGGGTTCATTGCTATCTAAAGTTTTAACCTCTTCAATCTGCATCAAGATCTAAAAACTCCAAATTTTTGGGACGCCTTTTAACTAAAGTTGACTCATCTCCAGTCCCATCATTATCAAGATTCATATTGCAAATCAAAGATTTAATAGGGAACACATCAATAACTTTTAGATCTTCATCTTTATTCTCATAAAAACTAGAAGAACACGCTTTCACAAAGCAATCTTTTTTAGCATGCATCCTAGCGGTTCTTTCTTTGCACTCATCAATGGAAATTCTCATGGCTTTGAGAGACTCATTGATATCATGCTTAGGTGGAATCGATCTAAGTTTCAAAGAATCAACATCAAGAGAAAGTCTATCCACGTTCCTAGCCAATTCATCAATCTTAGGCAATTTTTCTTCAAGCAAAGCATTGAAATTCTTTTGAGAAATCATAAATTCTTTAACACTAGTCTCAAAATCAGAGGGCATCTTATTAAAATTTACATAAGAGTTGTTGTAGGAATTACCATAATTATTAGAGGAGTTACTAGGATACGGCCTAGGATTAAAGTTTCCTCTATAAGCGTTGTTACCGAAATTATTCCTACCAACAAAATTCACTTCCATAGATTCATTATTATTCTCAATCAAAGTACACAAAGGCATATCATTAGGATCAGAAGCAACACTCTTATTAGCAAACAATTTCATAAGTTCATCCATCTTTCCATTCAAAACATTAATTTCTTCTATTGCATGCACCTTTTTACTAGTAGATCTTTTAGTGTGCCATTGAGAATAATTAACCATAATATTATCTAGGAGTTTAGTAGCTTCTCCTAAAGTGATTTCCATAAAAGTGCCTCCCACGGCCGAATCTAAAAGATTTCTAGAAGCAAAATTCAATCTGGCATAGAAATTTTGTATAATCATCCATAAATTCAAACCATAAGTAGGGCAATTACGTATCATTAATTTCATCCTCTCCCAAGGTTGTGCAACATGTTCATGATCAAGTTGCTTAAAATTCATAATATCGTTTCTAAGAGAGATGATTTTAGAGGGAGGAAAATACTTAGAGATAAAAGCATCTTTGCATTTATTCCAAGAATCAATACTATTTTTAGGCAAAGACGAAAACCAGGTTTTAGCACGACCTCTAAGAGAAAACGGAAATGGATTCAATTTAACAATATCATTGTCCACATCTTTCTTCTTTTGCATATCACACAAATCAACAAAGCTATTTAGATGGGTAGCGGCATCTTCACTAGGAAGGGCCGGCGAATTGATCTTTCATGACAAGATTCAACAAAGCAGCATTAATTTCACAAGATTCAGCTTCAGTAAGAGGAGCAATCGGAGTGCTAAGAAAATCATTGTTGTTGGTATTGGCAAAGTCACACAATTTAGTATTATCTTGAGCCATCGTGACAAGCAAGCAATCCAACACACGAGCGAACAAGAAGCAAGCGAAAAAAGAGAGCGAACGGAAAAGAGAGGGCGAATAAAATGACAAGGGTGAAGTGGGGGAGAGGAAAACGAGAGGCAAATGGCAAATAATGTAATGCGAGGGATAAGAGTTTGTGATGGGTACTTGGTATGTCTTGACTTGACTTGGCGCACACCTCCCCGGTAACGGCGCCGGAAATCCTTCTTGCTACCTCTTGAGCACTGCGTTGGTTTTCCTTGAAGAGGAAAGGGTGATGCAGTAAAGTACCGTAAGTATTTCCCTCAGTTTTTGAGAACCAAGGTATCAATCCAGTCCGAGGTCACGCTCAAGTCCCTTGCACCTACACAAACAAATAAGAACCTCGCAACCAACGCGATAAAGGGGTTGTCAATCCCTTCATGGTTACTTACGAGAGTGAGATCTGGTAGAGATGATAAGACAATATTATTGGTATTTTTATGATAAAGAGTAAAAGTAAAGAAAGCAAGTAAACCGTTATGGAAATAACGGGAGATTAATATGATGGAAAATAGACCCGGGGGCCATATGTTTCACTAGTGGCTTCTCTCGAGATAGCATAAGTATTACGATGGGTGAACAAATTACTATCGAGCAATTGATAGAATTGAGCATAGTTATGAGAATATCTAGGTATGATCATGTATATAGGCATCACGTCTGTGACAAGTAGACCAAAACGATTCTGCATCTACTACTATTACTCCACACATCGACCGCTATCCAGCATGCATCTAGAGTATTAAGTTCATAAGAACGGAGTAACGCTTTAAGCAAGATGACATGATGTAGAGGGATAAACTCATGCAATATGATATAAACCCCATCTTTTTATCCTCGATGGCAACAATACAATACGTGCCTTGCTGCCCCTGCTGTCACTGGGAAAGGACACCGCAAGATTGAACCCGAAGCTAAGCACTTCTCCTATTGCAAGAAAGATCAATCTAGTAGGCCAAACCAAACTGATAATTCGAAGAGACTTGCAAGATAACCAATCATACATAAAAGAATTTAGAGAAGATTCAAATATTGTTCATAGATAATCTTGATCATAAACCCGCAATTCATCGGATCTCGACAAACACACCGCAAAAGAAGATTACATCGAATAGATCTCCAAGAGAATCGAGGAGAACTTTGTATTGAGATCCAAAGAGAGAGAAGAAGCCATCTAGCTAATAACTATGGACCCGAAGGTTTGAGGTAAACTACTCACACATCATCGGAGAGGCTATGGTGTTGATGTAGAAGCCCTCCGTGAGCAATGCCCCCTCCGGGAGGATGCCAGAAAAGGCCCCAAGATGGGATCTCACGGGTACAGAAGGTTGCGGCGGTGGAATTAGGTTTTCGTGGTCGCTTCTGATGGTTTGGGGGTACGTAGGTATATATAGGAGGAAGAAGTAGGTCGGTGGAGCCACGAGGGGCCCACGAGGGTGGAGGGTGCGCCTGGGGGGTAGGCGCGCCCCCTACCTCGTGGCTTCCTCGTCTATTGCTTGACGTCCACTCCAAGTCCTCTAGATCACGTTCGTTCCGAAAATCACGTTCCCGAAGGTTTCATTCCGTTTGGACTCCGTTTGATATTCTTTTTCTGCGAAACACTGAAATAGGCAAAAAACAGCAATTTGGGCCGGGCCTCCGGTTAATAGGTTAGTCCCAAAAATAATATAAAACTGTATAAATAAGCCCATTAAACATCCAAAACAGAATATATAATAGCATGGAACAATCAAAAATTATAGATACGTTGGAGACGTATCAGTCCATGACGCCGGCCTGCGGCCCGGCACCGAGGAACGTCTCTAGGTCGTGCTTGAGGCCAGTTGGACGACAGCTTCGTCTCCTTGTTCGACGAGGTCCTCGTTGGCTTCCTCGACAAGTTCAACATCGTCAAGAAGCTCGCGGACGACCTTGACGTACGCCTCCAGCCCACGCGCCCAGGCTCTGCGATGCCTGCTACCCTCAACAGCCTCTATGGTGACAACCTCTTCGACGCACTGGTGGCCCTGCAACTGCCCGCCGTCGCGCCGGAGAATGTCCACCTCGAGGACGCGCTCGCCGCGCAGCGCCTGGCGCAGCAAGACACCGTCGACATAATCACCCATGTCTACGCACAAATCGTCCACAAGGACTACTACGTGTCAGAGGAGGACGATAGGTCGCTGGCCTTCTTGGACCGCAGGGCAACCTTGGACAGCATTGTTCAGAAGCACGTTGAGCTCGCCGCCAATGCCGCTGATATGTCCATTTTGCATCATGTTTTTATATTGATATTTATTGCATTATGGGTTGTTATTACACGTTATGCCACAATACTTATGCCTTTTCTCTCTTATTTTACAATGTTTACATGAAGAGGGAGAATGCCGACAGCTGGAATTCTGGGCTGGAAAAGGACCAATATTAGAGACCTATTCTGCACAACTCAAAAGTCCTGAAACTTCAAGGAGGCATGTTTTGGAATATATAAAAAATACTGGAGAAACAATCAACCGAGGGGGCCCACACCCTGGCCACCAGGGTGGGGGGCGCGCCCTACCCCCTGGGCGCGCCCCCTGTCTGGTGGGCCCCTGGCAGGGCTCCGGTGCCCATCTTATGCTATATGAAGTATTTTACCCTAGAAAAAATCATAAGCAAGCTTTCGGAAAGAAACACCGCCGCCATGAGGCGGAACCTTGGCGGGACCAATCTAGGGCTCCGGTGGAGCTGTTCTGCCGGGGAAACATCCCTCCGGGAGGGGGAAATCATCTCCATCGTCATCACCAATGATCCTATCATCGGGAGGGGGTCAATCTCCATCAACATCTTCACCAGCACCATCTCCCCTCAAACCCTAGTTCATCTCATGTATCCAATCTTTGTCCCAAAACCTTAGATTGGTACCTGTGGGTTGCTAGTAGTGTTGATTACTCCTGGTAGTTGATGCTAGTTGGTTTATTTGGCTGAAAACCGCTTGTCATTTCCTTCTGCTCCTCGTTGGGTTCGACACTCTTACTTATCGAAAGGACTACGATAGATCCCCTATACTTGTGGGTCATCAAGACTCTTTTCTGGCGCCGTTGCCGGGGACTGAAGCGCCTTTGGTAGGTGGAATTTGGTAAGGAAAAATTTATATAGTGTGCTGAAATTTACGGTCACTTGTTACTATGGAACATAATCCTTTGAGGGGCTTGTTCGGGGTATCTTCACCCCGACCAGTAGAGCAGAGAGTTGCTCCTCAACCTACTGAAAATGTTTACTTTGAAATTCCTTTGGGTATGATAGAGAAACTGCTAGTTAATCCTTTCACAGGTGATGGAACATCACATCCCGATTTGCACCTAATCTATGTGGATGAAGTTTGTGGATTATTTAAGCTTGCAGGTATGCCCGAGGATGTTATCAAGAAGAAGGTCTTCCCTTTATCTTTGAAGGGAAAGGCATTGACATGGTTTAGGCTATGTGATGATATGGGATCATGGAACTACAACCGATTGAAATTGGAATTTCATCAGAAGTTTTATCCTATGCATCTTGTTCATCGTGATCGTAATTATATATATAATTTGGCATCGCGAAGGAGAAATCATCGCTCAAGATTGGGGGAGGCTTAAGTCAATGTTATATTCATGCCCCAATCATGAGCTCTCAAGAGAAATTATTATTCAAAAATTTTATGCTCGGCTTTCTCTCAATAATCGCTCCATGCTCGATACTTCTTGTACTGGCTCTTTTATGATGAAGACTATTGAATTCAAATGGGATTTAGTAGAAAGAATTAAACGCAACTCTGAAGATTGGGATCTCGACAAAGGTAAGGAGTCAGGTATAACACCTAAGTTTGATTGTGTTAAATCTTTTATGGATACCGATGTTTTTCGTGAATTTAGCACTAAATATGGACTTGACTCTGAGATAGTAGCTTCTTTCTGTGAATGCTTTGCTACTCATGTTGATCTCCCTAAGGAGAAGTGGTTTAAATATAATCCTCCCATTGAAGTAAAAGTATTTGCACCTATAATCCTCCTCCACCCAAGGGTGATCTCGTGTTTGAGCTTAAACCGTTACCTGATACTCTTAAATATGCTTATATTGATGAAAAGAAGATATATCCTGTTATTATTAGTGCTAACCTTTCAGAGCATGAAGAAAAGAAATTATTGAAAACTCTGAAGAAGCATCGTGCTGCTATTGGATATACTCTTGATGATCTTAAGGGCATTAGTCCCACTTTATGCCATCACAAAATAAAATTGGAGAAAGACGCTAAACCAGTTGTTGATCACCAACGACGGTTAAATCCTAAGATGAAAGAAGTGGTAAGAAAAGAGATACTAAAGCTTCTGGAGGAAGGTATAATTTATCCCGTTCCCGATAGTCAGTGGGTAAGTCATGTCCATTATGTCCCTAAGAAGGGAGGTATTACTGTTGTTCCTAATGATAAAGATGAATTGATCCCACAAAGAATTGTTATAGGTTATACAATGGTATTTGATTTCCGCAAATTAAATAAAGCTACTAAAAAGGATCATTACCCTTTACCTTTTATTGATCAAATGCTAGAAAGATTATCCAAACATACGCATTTTTGCTTTCTAGATGGTTATTTTGGTTTCTCTCAAATACCTGTGTCAAAAGAGGATCAAGAAAAGACCACTTTTACTTGCCCATTCGGTACCTTTGCTTATAGACGTATGCCTTTTGGTTTATGTAATGCACCTGCTACCTTTCAAAGATGCATGATGGCTATATTCTCTGATTTTTGTGAAAATATTGTTGTGGTTTTCATGGATGATTTCTCCGTTTACGGAACTTCTTTTGATGATTTCTTAAGCAACCTTGATCGAGTTTTGCAGAGATGTGAAGAAACTAATCTTGTCTTGAATTGGGAGAAGTGCCACTTTATGGTTAATGAAGGTATTGTCTTGGGGTATAAAATTTCTAAAAGAGGTATTGAAGTTGATAAACCTAAAGTTGATGCTATTGAAAAGATGTCGTGTCCCAAGGACATCAAAGGTATAAGAAGCTTCCTTGGTCATGCCGGTTTTTATAGGAGGTTCATTAAGGACTTCTCTAAAATTTCTAGGCCTCTGACTAACCTCTTACAAAAAGATGTTCCTTTTGTCTTTGATGATGATTGTGTAGAAGCATTTGAAATACTTAAGAAAGCCTTGATTTCTGCACCTATTGTTCAACCACCTGATTGGAATTTACCCTTTGAAATTATGTGCGATGCTAGTGATTATGATGTAGGTGCTGTTCCAGGACAAAGAGTTGATAAGAAATTAAATGTTATTCAATATGCCAGTAAAACTCTAGACAGTGCCCAGAGAAATTATGCTACTATTGAAAAAGAATTTTTAGCAATTGTATTCGCTTGTGATAAGTTCAGACCTTATATTATAAAGTAACTGTTCACACTGATCATGTTGCTATTAAATATCTCATGGAAAAGAAAGATGCTAAACCTAGACTCATTAGATGGGTTCTCCTACTACAAGAATTTGATTTGCATACTATAGATAGGAACGGAGCTGAGAAGCCCGTTGCAGACAACTTGTCTAGGTTAGAGAATGTTCTTGATGACCCACTACCTATTGATGATAGCTTTCCTTATGAATAGTTAGCTGTCATAAATGCTTCTTGTACTGCTCCATGGTATGCTGATTATGCTAATTACATTGTTGCTAAATTTATACCACCTAGTTTCACATACCAACAATAGAAAAAGTTTTTCTATGATTTAAGACATTACTTCTGGGATGACCCACACCTTTATAAAGGAGTAGATGGTGTTATTAGACGTTGTGTACCTGAGCATGAACAGGAACAGGTCCTACGCAAGTGTCACTCCGAGGCTTATGGAGGACACCACGCTGGAGATAGAACTGCACATAAGGTATTGCAATCCGGTTTTTATTGGCCTACTCCTTCAAAGATACTCGTAAGTTTGTCTTGTCTTGTGATGAATGTCAAAGAATTGGTAATATTAGTAGACATCAAGAAATGCCTATGAACTATTCACTTGTTATTGAACCATTTGATGTTCGGGGCTTTGATTATATGGGACCGTTTCCTTCCTCTAACGGGTATACACATATTTTACTTGCTGTTGATTACGTTACTAAGTGGGTAGAAGCTATTCCAACTAGTAGCGCTGATCATAAAACCTCTATTAAGATTCTTAAAGAAGTTATTTTTCCTAGGTTTGGAGTCCCTAGATATTTAATGACTGATGGTGGTTCACATTTTATTCATGGTGCCTTTCGTAAAATGCTTGCTAAGTATGATGTTAATCATAGAATTGCATCTCCATACCATCCACAATCTAGTGGTCAACTAGAAATTAGTAATAGAGAGCTCAAATTAATTTTGCAAAAGATTGTTAATAGATCTAGAAAGAATTGGTCCAAGAAACTTGATGATGCATTATGGGCCTATAGAACTGCATATAAAAATCCTATGGGTATGTCTCTGTATAAAATGGTTTATTGAAAAGCATGTCACTTACATCTCGAACTAGAACATAAGGCCTATTGGGCCATTAAAGAACTCAATTATGATTTCAAACTTGCTGGTGAGAAGAGGCTATTTGACATTAGCTCACTTGATGAATGGAGAACTCAAGCCTATGAGAATGCCAAACTGTTTAAAGAAAAAGTTAAAAGATAGCATGACAAAAGGATACAAAAGCGTGAGTTTAATGTAGATGATTATGTGTTGCTATTCAACTCTGGCTTAAGTTTTTTTGCAGGAAAACTTCTCTCTAAATGGGAAGGTCCTTACGTTATCGAGGAGGTCTATCGTTCCGGTGCCATAAAAATCAACAACTTCGAAGGCACAAATCCAAAGGTGGTGAACGGTCAAAGAATCAAACATTACATCTCAGGTAATCCTTTAAATGTTTAAACCAATGTTATTGAAACCGTAACCCCGGAGGAATACATAAGGGACACTTTCCAGAACGCTTCAGACTCCGAAAAGGAATAGGTATGTGGTAAGGTAAGTAAACCGACTCCAGAATAGTTCTAATGGCAATTTTTCTCCGTTTTGGAATATTTAAGAAAATAGGAAAAATAAGAAGTAGTCCGAAAGGGGCACGAGGCACCCACGAGGGTGGAGGGCGCGCCCTACCCCCTAGGCGTGCCCCCTGCCTCGTGGGCACCTCGTGTGCCCTCCGGACTCCGTTTTCTTGCACGATACTTCTTTTGGTCGGTAAAAATTCATTATATAATCTTCCGAAGGTTTTGACCACCGTACCACGCAAATATCGTCTGTTTTTGTTTCAAGCTATTTCTGTTGCAGATGTAGAGCAAGATGTCATCTGAGGACTCCGACGGAGAGAGCTATGTCTCACATCTCATTGCTGACCCAAAGACCTATGGGGACCTATCTCCTTGTGGTCGAACTACGGATGATGAGGAGGATGCTCATTCGAGGAGGATCAATGATTCAAGTTCAGAGGGGGAGGATGTTCCTCTAGCTCAACCTGTGGATATGCACATGAAGTTCAAGAAGTCTAGTCCCCCTAAGAGGGCTAAACTGTCTAACAACCAATCTATTCCTTCTCATTTTCGGCAGAAAAGCAAAGGGGATTTATGTGACAAGATTTTGAAGCTGGAATCTGAGGTCGATGATTTGAAGGAGGAAATTGCTCTTCTCAATTATGATATGAAAAAGATGAAGGCACAGTTATCTTCATTATCACCCTCCTCACCACCTCCGAGGAAGGAAAATTGAGTATCGGGTATGGGCACTCCCCTTGGCAACTGCCAAGCTTGGGGGAGGTGCCCCGGTATCGTATCACCATCACGCTCCTATCTTTACCGTTTTTCTTAGTTCGATCCTTTTGGTAATATCTCGATCTAGTAGAATAAATTTTAGTATGATCTAGTCTTGAGTTTTGCTTTATGTTCCTTCTATGTAATCGATTCCTTGAGCTATATATAATAAAGATTAGTTTTGAGTCAAGGGCTTGATTATCTTGCTATGATCATGAGGGAATAAAAGAAAGAATAAAAATAAGTAAAGAGATCATATTGATCTTACAGAGAGTAATGACTTCACATATAAAGAGTATGATGAATAAAAGTTGTTGAGAGTTGACAAACATAGTTTTGGTCATCGTTGCAATTAGTAGGAAGTAATAAGGAAAGAGAGGTTTTCACATAAAAATATACTATCTTGGACATCTTTTATGATTGTGAGCACTCATTAAAATATGACATGCTAAAGAGTTGATGTTGGACAAGGAAGACAATGTAATGGGTTATGTTTTCTTATATCCGAAATAAAGTATATTGTCATGGATCATCCAACATGTTGAGCTTGCCTTTCCCCCTCATGATAGCCAAATTCTTTGCACCAAGTAGAGATACTACTTGTGCTTCCGAATATCCTTAAACCCAGTTTTGCCGTGAGAGTCCACCATATCTACCTATGGATTGAGTAAGATCCTTCAAGTAAGTTGTCATCATTGCATGCAATAAAAATTGCTTTCTAAATATGTATGATTTATTAGTGTGGAGAAAATAAGCTTTATACGATCTTGTGATGTGGAAGAAATAAAAGCGTCGGACTGCATAATAAAGGTCCATATCACAAGTGGCAATATAAAGTGACGTTCTTTTACACAAGAGTCATGGTGATCTTCACCTTTCCTTTTTACATTTTATCCTTTGGCATGCACATTGTGTTGGAAAGATCCTGATATATATATCCAATTGGATGTAAGTTAGCATGAACTATTATTGTTGACATTACCTGGGAGGCAACACTATAAGCCCCTATCTTTCTCTGTGTCTGATTGAAACTCGATAACCATAAGTATTGCGTGAGTGTTAGCAATTGTGAAAGACTAAATGATAGTTGAGTATGTGGACTTGCTGAAAAGCTCTTGTATTGACTCTTTCTGATGTTATGATAAATTGCAATTGCTTCAATGACTGAGATTATAGTTTGTTAGTTCTCAATGAAGTTTCTGATTCATACTTTACATTGTGAATAGATTATTACTTGAGCATAAGAAATCATATGACAATATCCAGATATGTTGCTGTTATAAGAATGATCATGATGCCCTCATGTCCGTATTTTATTTTATCGACACCTCTATCTCTAAACCTGTGGACATATTTTTCGGTATCGGCTTCCGCTTGAGGACAAGCGAGGTCTAAGCTTGGGGGAGTTGATACGTCCATATTGCATCATGCTTTTATATCGATATTTATTGCATTATGGGTTGTTATTACACGTTATGCCACAATACTTATGCCTTTTCTCTCTTATTTTAGAAGGTTTACATGAAGAGGGAGAATGCCGGCAGCTGGAATTCTGGGCTGGAAAAGGAGCCAATATTAGAGACCTATTCTGCACAACTCCAAAAGTACTGAAACTTCACGGAGGCACGTTTTGGAATATATAAAAAATCCTGGAGAAAGAATCAACCAGAGGGGGCCCACACCCTGGCCACGAGGGTTGGGGCACGCCCTACCCCCTGGGAGCGCCCCCTGCCTTGTGGGCCCCCTGGCAGGCCTCCGGTGCCCATCTTCTGCTATATGAAGTCTTTTACCCTGGAAAAAATCATAAGGAAGCTTTCGGGAAGAAACACCGCCGCCACGAGGCGGAACCAATCTAGGGCTCCGGCGGAGCTGTTCTGCCGGGGAAACATCCCTTCGGGAGGGGAAATCATCGCCATCGTCATCACCAACGATCCTCTCATCGGGAGGGGGTCAATCTCCATCAACATCTTCACCAGCACCATCTCCCCTCAAACCCTAGTTCATCTCTTGTATCCAATCTTTGTCCCAAAACATCAGATTGGTACCTGTGGGTTGCTAGTAGTGTTGATTACTCCTTGTAGTTGATGCTAGTTGGTTTATTTGGTGGAAGATCATATGTTTAGATCCTTTAAGCACATTAATACCTCTCTTATTATGAACATGAATATGATTTGTGAGTAGTTACGTTTGTTCCTGAGGACATGGGAGAAGTCTTGCTATAAGTAGTCATGTGAATTTGGTATTCGTTCGATATTTTGATGAGATGTATGTTGTCTCTCCTCTAGTGGTGTTATGTGAACGTCGGCTACATGAAACTTCACCATTGTTTGATCCTAGAGGAAGGCATTGGGAAGTAATAAGTAGATGATGGGTTGCTAGAGTGACAGAAGCTTAAACCCTAGTTCATACGTTGCTTCGTAAGGGGCTGATTTGGATCCATATGTTTCATGTTATGGTTAGGTTTACCTTAATACTTCTTTTGCAGTGGCGGATGCTTGCAATAGGGTTTAATCATAAGTGGGATGCTTGTCCAAGAAAGGATAGTACCCAAGCACCGGTCCACCCACATATCAAATTATCAAAGTAACGAACGCGAGTCATATGAGCGTGATGAAAACTAGCTTGACGATAATCCCCATGTGTCCTCGAGAGCGTTTTCCTTCATATAAGAGTTTGTCCAGGCTTGTCCTTTGCTACAAAAAGGATTGGGCCATCTTGCTGCACCTTATTTACTTTCATTACTTGTTGCCCGTTAAAAATTACCTTATCACCAAACTATCTGTTACTGATAATTTCAGTGCTTGCAGAGAATACCTTACTGAAAACCGCTTGTCATTTCCTTCTGCTCCTCATTCGGTTCGACACTCTTACTTATCGAAAGGACTACGATAGATCCCCTATACTTGTGGGTCATCAATCGCTGCTCCTCACACGTCGGTTGGTGACCAGGCGCACTAGGGCGTGAGGATGTCGTTGATGGATCCGTCTTTATCTTTATCTTTCTGTCAAATCCATGTAGTAGTATATGGTACTACTAGTAATTACCTTACCTTTCGCATCAACTTCATAATTTTCGTACGTAGTCCATTCATGAACCGCACCAGAACCAAACTTCTCATTACTCTAGGGAAAATCGTTATTTCTATCTATCGGTCGCGCCATGGAGCAGAACCAAATTTTACAAGTTACAAGTTCAAAAGGAAAAGCCTGCCGTGTTCGCGTCGCACCCCCACACGGTTGGTTTGGCACACCACTCAAGGGGGAATGCGTGTTGTGTTGCATTTTCACTTACAAGTGGGACTGTAGTTGAGCAAACCGACTATCGGCAAACCACCACCCTGCCCACCGCCCGATGGCTCTGAAAACAGGAGGGAGAAGAGATCGCTGTAGAACAGACTCCAAGAAAATTAGTGTCAAATGGGACTCATGTGGGTGGTGTGTGCCGTACTGCTAGACGTGAATGCTAGTTATGGCCCATGCCACCCCACTGTATCGAGCCTATATCGAGGTGCTGGTTACGTAGAACAAATTTCCTGGAGTCCGTGCTCAGCCCTCCTCTATCTCTCTTCTCAGCCAGCCAGCAGACGCGCGGAGCCCATCGTCTGTTTGCTCACATGCGGTCCCACATGTCAGTGAAAATGCACGAGGACCCACTGAACCTGCACATCTTTCACCTCGACGTGCTGGTGATGAAAAACAAATCCAATAAAGATCTTCGGTGACCACTTTTGGAGTTACTCAAGAGTAGTAAGATTCTATTTATAGTTTAACCCAAGATGCACATCACGTGGCTTCAACTACCACTCCATTTTCTTGCATGACACGACCTGGATGCTGGATGTCCCACGTGTCGGCAAAAGGAGGAAGAACTCGACCAAATCTTCTCCACATTTAGACCGGAGGAGTAGGAAACACGGGAAGCCTTGTGCCTACATCATACTACGTACAAGCCCACCTCACGCAGTCACGCTAGTGATATTGCTCGGCCTCCGTGCAACACCTAGCTCTAGTTGATCTAAATAGAACTAGCTATTGGTTGTCTCTATGTGATGTGGCAACTTCATATAACCGGATGCTAGCTATACTACTACAGCACTAACACTCCAAGAAGTGAGTCGAAAACCATTTATAAATTGAGTTTATGACATGCATATGCAAATGTACCATTCATTACATACAATAAGTCATCAACACACAACGAAAATGAGGATACATGTTGGATTATAGATTAGTTCAACAAAACATTCTAGTAAATACTAAAGTTTTCATCACACAAAAAATAACAAGCAATGAAATGAACTTCAGCTCAACCAATCCTCGGCGTTGGAAACGCTTGCTTTGAACCAGAAGAGTTTGTCTGGGAAGGGCCAGCTACTGTCAATCTCGAGACCAAGGCAGGACTGATCATCCAGGCTGAAGCGGCCTATTTCATGACCCATATTGTGATAGCCACGGTAGGGAAGCATAGCAATGTCCGAGGTATAGCTACAGTTGCTTCTCATAAATGGTAGTAACATTGTGTGAACAGCTGTTGGATCGCCTTTCACCATCATTGCATAGTTTTGTCCAAGGAAGAGCGAGTTTCTCCAAGATTATCAATACTAAACCAGGGAGAAGGTGTTGGTGCTAGCACAGTAGTATCCATCCCGAATACCCTACAACGGATGTTGGAATAGATCCGGAGAGTGCAACCATGGGAGACAACACCTGCTTCCTTAGTAACATCAGCGGTGCCTGTATACAGACAAGAAGAGGTGATCCATCGGAATAAGTTTCCAGGCGCCACTGAGTACACAGGTCCTTATGCTCGTGATCATCATCATCGTCATCTCCCCCTTGGTTATAAATTTTTTCAAGTATAGGTGGTGGAATGTTCACAGGACCTTGGAAACACAAGAAGGTTAATTAGTAAAGGGAAACTAGCTAACCCACATGCATGTAGATGAAACAATTATAATTGCGGTGGAAGACAAACGTATGAAAGCATAAGGATTCCATGCAAAAACAGTGCCATGAGTGGTGGCAGCAAACACAAGACCCTCGTATTGAATTGCATCACAGTACACATCCGTGTATAGAAACTAATTTTTGAGCAATATCCATCCAGTCGAACTATGAAGGAAGGCAACAAGCTTGTCGAAGATAGCAACAACTCCATAGTCCGTGTAATCCCAAGAGCGGTCGGGAACTCGACAAATTGCTATCTTCTGTAGACGACAGTCACCATGATCGTAGTTGAACGTACGTAGAATACCGGTGTGCTCAACCTCTAGGCAGTCTGAGATTTTTGGAAGTGGAACCCGGTGACGAGTGTACACATTCACATGTTCCCACTCACAGTTGTACCCAATATAAACAACCCAATCTCCATTTGCGCCTGCCCAAGCCTTACCCTCAAGCGATGGCATCTTAACATCACACGTATCATTATCAAGCGGCACCAACTTGCACAACGCGAGGCTTGCGTCGTCCGCGCGCTAGTGACCAGGGTCACAGTGAAGAAGATAGGGGAGATCAAACCGCTCTTAGACCCTTGGGTTCTTTGTAATGATGTTAATAGTTGAGTTGAGAATGGTCTTGAACGAACCTACCATGCTAGCTGAGGTGATGACGTCGCATCGATCAATGAGTTCCTCCACCACGTCATCATTCAGATCGGGGCAAGAATAACGGGGTCGTTTCCGGCATGTTCCCTCCATGGAGAAGACGATCAAACAATGCCAAAAGGAAGGGTGAAGGCAAATGGAGGAGCGAGGAAGAGCGTGCGACAGCAGTTCCAAATCGAGAGGGAAAGGCGAAGAGGCGGTGGACGGTTGGCACGGTACATGAAGAGGCGCCCCGGCCTACATAGACGTCCGTTCGGAAATTGTACAAAAGGACTCGCCGTCGTCTCACTGACATGTTGAAACGGGACCACATGTCAATGAAACATGGTGTGTAATTTCTCGTGCAAAATGTGATTTGGCCGCGTTGGCCCGAGGTGCCGCATTAGTTATCGACCTTTATTTTTTTAATGGTGTGCTGTTCAGTTTTGAAGCACGACTAACTGGTACTGTATGCAGAGAAAATATAAACTACTCTACCACTACCTCACCTCTAGTACTAGTATCAAAAAAGATATATAGGCTGGAGCTTGAGCGCTTTCTTCCTAAGGGCTGCCCACTTGCTTGTCACACTATCACCCTCTCTCCAAATCTAAAAAAGACGGCCTCTCTCTCCCTCCTCACGGTGGTCTCAGATCCGCCGAGGAAGAAAAGGACATGCAGCATTGACGCACTCGTCGTCGGCGAGCGAGGTCACGCACTGACGACAAGGCCGTCCTCTCAGACCTAGTGCCCGCGCGGGATGGCCTCCATCCCAAGCTCGTTGTCGTAGTGTGTGCGGAGGACGACGACCATGAGCGAAGCCACTTCCCGCTGACCCTCAGGTATGCTACCTCTTTTTGAACCATACCCTTGTTCTATTGCCCCATCTGCCACGTCGCTGCATGTGGATCTTTTTCCACTCCACCATCTTCCCGATTTACTATCCTCTGCTCCGCTGGTCACGCAGACGAAAAACTTAATTTGTACTATTAAAGGAAACCCTACTTCATGCAGACTAATCCATGTCTGGGTTGAATAAGGAAAGGATGGGAGAAAGTACTATCCAAGAGACTAGGCATCGTACCCGCATCTAGGTTGAAAAGGGGAAAAGCAGTAGCTAAGGAACAAGTCTCGTGTCTCTTGGTTGAAAAAGGGTGAAAAAGGGTAGAAAGGCATGACAACGCAATAGGGAATGACCAATTCGATCGGTTTGTTGTCCTCACATAGGAAAAAGGTGGCTAATAAGAACAAAAATGGGACGTAATCCACATATGCTGCCTGGATATTTGTTGCTCTGGGCACCACTCTATGCGTCTGTGGAGGTACATCGTACTGGTGCACCCACTGTCCTAATGGGCATCCCATACTCTTATTGCCACTATTTTGCTGTTAGTATAACGCCAGCGGTAAAGTCAAGCAATGCTACTGCTAAGGTGATGCACATTTAACTAATGCCGCACTCGGTCTAATGCCACCGATAAATTTAAGCAATGCCATTTAATGTCACTAGATTATTTCAGGGTTAGCTGTTGATTGTGGATGTATTAAAGATTTTTCAGCTAAGGCATTCTAATGCTGTTGCATAGCCAGTATACCAAAGAAGAAACTTGTTACTACCTTCAGATTTTTGCACTGTTAATGCTTATAGATTACATACCTGACGATTACATACCTGACAACATGATGTAATGTTAAGTCATTTCCTTTTGTACAGTGTCACTCAATTGTCAAGGCGGTGATGGCATTTTATTGTAGTTGAACTGCATAAAATATGCTTAAAAGAAGAGGAAAGGTCAGGAATGGTTCACTTTTTCAGAAAAAACTATATATGCCTTCCTTACATCAGCCGTCGTTGCCTTATTTATTCCTTAAAACAGGTGGTTAGAAACAGTCTTGCTACCGTTTCCCATTAAGAAATTGGAATGCTTATATTTGTGAGTCTATGCTTCAACTAGTGCCACTTTTATAGTAATCACACTTTCAATATCTATGCAAACATGGATGCTCGATTTTAGTGGAACTGCACAAAAAGTCCAAATGGTTCAACATTAGGAGCATGTTTTCTTCCAAACCTTTATATCCAATTCGTGGCACTATGAGCTGTTCATTATGAAGGTACATGGTTTGCTACTATCTTGCTACTCTTTTTGTATTGTCATTAGATAGTAATATTAGTGGTTTGCATGTGAATTTATTGGCTGGGTGGACCTACATTGGAGGTGCAGGACATGATTCAATGATTGGATGCTCAATTTTGGTTGTACTGATTTCACCTTTTCCATCACTGCGAACATGGATATCCTTGGTCTCATGAAGAATAGGTGCTATATTTCTGCTCTGAACCAGCAAATCAATTCAGTACGAAATTGTCCCGGGCCAAGCATGACAGTATCAAATTGTCCAGTGCAAAACATGATAGATGCTAAGCGGAAGAGGCGTGTTCAAACCGAAAATACAAGGTGGGGTATATGTTTACTAGCTGGTTGATACTTGTGCAGACAGATGTCTGCCCGAACAAACAAAGTGACCGCAATTTGGGTGGAACTGCACAAAACAATAGTATAGCCACTGCATGCATTGCCATTTGAAAATAGACACAGAAAGACTGGATAATCACTTCATGGACTGCACAAAAGTAGTACTGTACTATTTATTGGCCAACACTAGGTGCTTCATTGATTTGGTCTGGTTATACAATGGGCATCATTTTGCCTAAGTTAAAGCTTGTATTCCGACAATAGTCTCGCCGTGTGATCGAGAGAAGACCAAATCATATTGTAGTGGATGTTCCTCCGTCATGTGTGGTTCATTCTCATGGTTCCAGCTGTTGGTGAAACCACTTATGTTTGCAAGAGGAATTATATACTTCGCAAACAAATTTGTCTTTCACTCTGTACTGAATGTTGGCCCAGAGGGGCATCCATGTTAGTAGGAAGAACAGATGTTTTTTCTACATCTTTGCTTTTGGATCTACATATTTGTATATGATTTGTGAATCATTGAGATGCATTAACATGCTACTAGTTGGTTGTGAATTTGGGCTACTAATGTGAACATATTACAATGCCCAGCCTGTGAGTCTCATGTGAACATTTCGAACGGATCGGCTCTTACTACTGTGCTCAGCATGATCGTGATTTATGTGTTCTCAGTGTTTACAAGTTACTAGTAGTTCCTTATTTCTGTTCGCTCAGTGTTTACAAGTTACTTATTGATCACTAGCTAGCCTACTAATACGCTCCTAGCAGTTTTAGTTGCGATGCAAGATCAAAAGGTGGCAGTTTTCTGAATAAAAATGCCTACCTATGAAGAAACTGACAAGTTGTTCTGAAGAAAATGCCATGCGAACCTGAAGAAACTGCCAGCAAAAACGTTCGTGAATGCCTTATCTCCCAGCGAACATTCATCAGCTAATGCGATCCTACACGTACACTATCCGACCTACTCTATCCTACACATACACGATCCAACCTACTCGATCCTACACGAATAAATAGCGGAACACGCAATTACTACCTCCTTTCCGGTTTGCCGGGCTCAATTCAAAAATATCACCAACCAAGGTAGATGATGAGTGGTGGAATCATTTTTGACAAGGATGGAGTACCTCATCTTGATGATTCGAGTGCACTTGTTTGACCGTCATGCCGATGTCGACCCAGCACGAACAGGACGCACCACTGGCGGGACGGGATGGCACATCAGTTTTTCCAGTTTTCCACGGTAAGTTGGCGCGCTAAGCCATGCCTGCTTATGCAATGAATTCCGATGACCGTCGCGTTTCCCGCGACATGCTGCTTCAACTACCTTGGTTGGTGAGATTTTTTATGACTGACGCGTTTCCCGCGACACGCTGCTACACATACACTATCCGCCTATTTTTACTGGTTCCCGGCGTTCTCCGGTAGCACCGTCACCCAACTCACCCTATCGGCTCCCCTCACAACCCCCACCGGCCCGACGTCGCTCGCCACTTGTCCTCGCTCTCGCCACGTCCATCATGCCACCGACCGTCCTCAATAGGCGACGCCAGAGGCGCTCATCGTTGGAGCTAGTGTTCGGTTATTCACCGGAAGGAAGACGGAGGGAGGAGGCATTCTATCGGTCTTTAGATGGCAATGCGGAGGTCAAGGACTTGTTGGAGTGCGACCGCCTGAAGGAGGAGCAGCGTATCGCCAATTTGCGCCGCCAGCGGGGCATGGAGTAGTAGTGCACCGCTGCTTTGAGTCACGAGCAGAGCACCCGCGACTGGGCCGACTACATGGAGGCCGGCGCCCGGCAAATAGCCCTAGAGGCTGTCGGGCACGCACGTGTGTGCGATGCCGAATTTTACTATCGGCTCGTCAAGTGGGTTTCCCGCTTAGAAGCCGAAGCTTCGGTGGACCACGCCGGCATGGAAAGGGCCAACGCGCGCGAGCAATGCGCCCTATCGCACCTTTGGCAAGTCCAAGGCGAGGAGGAGGACGTCGGTGCGGGCATTTAGCATGTACCGCAGATGGTGGTCGACATCGTCTAGTTAGCTAAGAGTAAGTCAGTACTTGTACACTAGAGTATTAGTGGGAGTAGATAGTTAACTTGGCTATGATGGTTGTCAATGTGGAAGTTCAATACTCTATATCTGGTTAGACCTGTTACTTTGCTCTGTATGTTGAACTTTCCGTGTGAACGTATGGAATGGGTTGTTACTTTTTTAAATGGGATGTATTTGTCTGCCACGGGTTTAGAGGCTGACTTCTGGGCCTACTAGGTTGACGCGGACACAATCAGGAGATGATTGTACGTGGAGAGGATGACAGCAGGGACCCAACAGGATCATGGCAGTACGCAAGCAAGTGCCTCCTTATTTCAAGCCAGAAAAATGGTTCCTCCTAATGGATTTCTGACATCTGGGTCCCACGCCATTGTCAACGTAGTCAATAAACAAGAGAGTTGCACAACGAGCGGCTGACACGAGGGACCCAGTAGCTTGCCAAGTTTTTTTAGGGAAGTAGCTTACCCTATTATCTTTGTTTTTTAGATGGAAGCAGGGTGTCAACTGAGCTGTGCGGGGCACTCTGGCCTGTCTAGCCAGCCTTTTCTTTTATGTTTACCACAAGACCAGCCCAGTATTTTTTTTCTTTCTAAAAATGGCTAGCCCAGTTTTTTGTTCTTTTGCGGAATACCCAACCGAGGCCTACTTGCTTTGTCAGCCCTGCTGGGCTACAAATCTTTCAAGACGAGAAAATGGGCTATCTGTAATCAGAAATGGGATGTACATTTTTAAAACAAATCAAACCGGCAATTAGTTTCAAATTTCTTTTTTTTCATTTCAAGATTTTAAATTACATTGATTTATATGCGTGGACAATTATTTGGATTTTATATTGATATGAATTTATTTTTCAAATTAGTTTGAATGTGACTCGAAATGTCGGGATTAAAAACAGTTAACCGCACCAAAATATGCAAAATTTCGTATAATTTTTAACCGTGGCCACAATATGGGTTGTAATGCTAACAAAAAGAAGATGGGCCCCAAAAAATCCTTAAGAATTAGAGAATGGGCTGTAAATTATTAGAAATAATGGCAGATGGGTTGTATGTTGTTTTCCACACATTTGAGGCTGACTTGTGCGCCTAGTATAGGTTGACGCGTATGCTTTCCTAAAAAAAGGTTGACGCACACGCAACGCCGTGTCAACTTAGTCAACATACAAGAGCAGTGACTGTTGGATGTCCATCCAATGGCCGTCATGCTTCTTCAATCTCTTCTCTTCCTGCTCCAGCCGCTCAAACAAGCACCGACAGGACTGCCTGCTCCCTCCGGCGGCGGCCGGCTGTGCTGCCGCGCGGGCCTCACCGCCCATCGTACTCCCATCGCTGGCCTAGCCATCCCTCTACTCACCCACACCTGCTATTATTCTCCAAGACGGCAGACGAACCAGTAAACCCTCATACTCCCCTCCGCGTATGAAACAACTTTCGAGTCTTCCCTGGCTCCATGTCGTTCCCTTCCTAGGCCTCATCGTCGTCCACCGCCCTGGTGCTCTCGACGCGGCGTGGTCAACGTGGTCAACGAACAACATCCATTGAAAGTGGACTGTATGTGGAGAGGTTGACAGCTGGGTCCACGGCCGCACGCAAGGAAATGCCTCCTTATTACGCACAAAATAATGATTCATCCACCTGACAGCTAGGACCCATCGGAAGGGCCTCTGTATTTCGCGAAAAAATGTTCCCCCCGCTGTCAGCTCGGACCCACCAGCTATATCTTCGCATGCAAGGAAGTGCCTGCTTATTACGCACACAAAAATGAATACTCCCCCTGCTAGCTTGGACCCACCATGGTGGGAGGCTGACTTGTGGGCCTACTAAGTTGACGCGGACGGAGGGCTTTGTCAACTTAGTTAATATGAACGATTCTAGCTCCAGTGACCGTACGATGTCCATCCAACGGCCGTAGTGCTCTTCAACCTCTGGTCTTCGTGCTCCAGCCGCCCAAACCAGCGCCGGTCGTGCCGCCTGCTCCTGCCTCCTGTGGCCGGTTGTGCTGTCGCGGAGGCCTCACCGCCCCCTACTACTCCCACCGCTCGACAGGCCATCCCTCTACTCACCCACACCCACTACTATTTTGCGGCGACGGCAGCCTCACACCGAAGCCGAACCAGTGAACCCTCGTACTCCTCTCCGCATGGGCTTCCAATGCCGCATCTTCCCCAGCTCCCTGTCGTCCCCTTCCTAGGCCTCGCCGTCGTCCACCGCCTTGCTGCTCTCGGTGCGGCGTGGTCAATGTGGTCAACGAACGACTTTCGTCGGAAGAGTACTATACGTGGAGAGGCTGACAGCTGGGTCCACGGTCGTAGCAAGGAAGTGCCTCCTTATTACGTGGAAAATAATGATTCCTCCACCTGACAGCGGGACCCACCGGACGGACCACCGTATTTCACGAAAAAAATACGTTTCCCCCTGATTGTTGGGACCCACCAGCTACATCTTCGCACGCAAGGAAGTGTGTCCATATTACGGGCAAAAAAATGATTTGCCCCCTGACTGCTGGGACCCACCAGCTATATCTTCGCATGCAAGGAAGTGCCTAACAGTTTGGACCCACCTGGTCGAAGCGTATGTAGCGTTGTCATTCTGGTCGCGAACATGTACGTACATACTGGTCGATCGGTCTGTCTGCAGGCTGCAGCGATGAACCGTGGCCGTGTAAGGAAAGGCACGTGTCATAGTAGAGGCGTGCACATGTCGTAGTAGAGGCGCGCACGTGTCGTAGTAGAGGCGTGCACGTAGCATGTCACGCAGTCCCGTTAATATCGTGTACACGTACGTATAGCCAGGATGCAAGAAATTAAATATGGCCACGCACGTACATATGGGCGGGGTCTCGAACGCCTACTCGCGCATACGTACGGCCAGGCTCGTGTACATGGCTGGGTCAGAACGGAGAAACAGCGTCGTCGTGTTCATCGGGAGCCAACCGGCTTGGACGGAACAGTCGATCGAAACGAGGCCTGGCGTATCGCAGAACGGAGGAAGCGGCCTTGTGTTCCACCGGCCACGGTTGAAACAGGATCCTGTTCATCGGGAGGGGTCTGGCGTACCGCAAAACAGAGGAAACGGACTTCTCTTGGACCTCCTACGGTCAAAACAGGGTCCTGTTGATCGGGAGGGGTGTGGCGTACCGCAAAACGGAGGAAACGGACTTGTGTTGGAGCGCTACGGTCGAAACGTGTTGGGGAACATAGTAATTTCAAAAAAATTCCTACGCACACGCAAGATCATGGTGATGCATAGCAACGAGAGGGGAGAGTGTTGTCCACGTACCCTCGTAGACCGAAAGCGGAAGCGTTAACACAACGCGGTTGATGTAGTCGTACGTTTTCACGATCCGACCGATCAAGTACCGAACACACGGCACCTCCGAGTTCAGCACATGTTCAGCTCGATGACGTCCCTCGAACTCCGATCCAGCCGAGTGTTGAGGGAGAGTTTTGTCAGCACGACGGCGTGGTGACAATGATGATGTTCTACCGACGCAGGGCTTCGCCTAAGCACCGCTACGATATTATCGAGGTGTAATATGATGGAGGGGGAACCGCACACGGCTAAGAGATCAATGATATTTTGTTGTGTCTATGGGGTGCCCCTGCCCCCGTATATAAAGGAGCAAGGGGGGAGGCGGCCGGCCTAGGAGGAGGGCGCGCCAAGGGGGGAGTCCTACTCCCACCGGGAGTAGGACTCCTCCTTTCCTTGTTGGAGTAGGAAAAGGGAAGGTAGAAGGAGAAAGAAGGAAGGGGGCGCCCCCCCTCCCTAGTCCAATTCGGACTAGTCCATGGGGAGGGGTGCGGCCACCCTTTGGGGCCTTTCTCTCCTTTCCCGTATGGCCCATTAAGGCCCAATACGAATTCCCGTAACTCTCCGGTACTCCGAAATATACCCAAATCACTCGGAACCTTTCCGATGTCCGAATATAGTCGTCCAATATATCGATCTTTACGTCTCGACCATTTCGAGACTCCTTGTCAAGTCCCTGATCTCATCCGGGAATCCAAACTCCTTCGGTACATCAAAACACATAAACTCATAATATAACTGTCATCTAACTTTAAGCGTGCGGACCCTACGGGTTCGAGAACTATGTAGACATGACCGAGACACGTCTCCGGTCAATAACCAATAGCGGAACCCAGATGCTCATATTGGCTCCCACATATTCTACGAAGATCTTTATCGGTCAGACTGCATAAACATACGTTGTTCCCTTTGTCATCGGTATGTTACTTGCCCGAGATTCGATCGTTGGTATCTCAATACCTAGTTCAATCTCATTTCCGGCAAGTCTCTTGACTCGTTCCGTAATACGTCATCTCGTAACAAACTCATTTGTTGCAATGCTTGCAAGGCTTGAGTGATGTGCATTACCGAGAGGGCCCAGAGATACCTCTCCGACAATCGGAGTGACAAATCCTAATCTCGAAATACGCCAACCCAACAAGTACCTTCGGAGACACCTGTAGAGCACCTTTATAATCATCCAGTTATGTTGTGACGTTTGGTAGCACACAAAGTGTTCCTCCGGTAAACGGGAGTTGCATAATCTCATAGTCATAGGAACATGTATAAGTCATGAAGAAAGCAATAGCAACATACTAAAACGATCGAGTGCTAAGTTAACGGAATGGGTCAAGTCACTCACATCATTCTCCTAATGATGTGATCCCGTTAATCAAATGACAACTCATGTCTATGGCTAGGAAACATAACCATCTTTGATCAACGAGCTAGTCAAGTAGAGGCATAGTAGTGACACTCTGTTTGTCTATGTATTCACACATGTATCAAGTTTCCAGTTAATACAATTCTAGCATGAATAATAAACATTTATCATGATATAAGGAAATAAATAATAACTTTATTATTGCCTCTAGGGCATATTTCCTTCAGTCTCCCACTTGCACTAGAGTCAATAATCTAGTTCACATCGCCATGTGATTTAACATCAATAGTTCACATCACCATGTGATTAACACCCATAGTTCACATCATCATGTGACCAACACCCAAAGGGTTTACTAGAGTCAGTAATCTAGTTCACATCGCTTATGTGATTAACACCCAAAGAGTACTATGGTGTGATCATGTTTTGCTTGTGAGACAATTTTAGTCAATAGGTCTGTCACATTCAGATCCGTAAGTATTTTGCAAATTTCTATGTCTACAATGCTCTGCCCGGAGCTACTCTAGCTAATTGCTCCCTCTTTCAATATGTATCTAGACCGAGACTTAGAGTCATCTAGATTAGTGTCAAAACTTGCATCGACGTAACCCTTTACGACGAACCTTTTGTCACTTCCATAATCGAGAAACATATCCTTATTCCAGTAAGGATAATTTTGACCGCTGTCCAGTGATCTACTCCTAGATCACTATTGTACTCCCTTGCCAAAATCAGTGTAGGGTATACAATAGATCTGGTACACAGCATGGCATACTTTATAGAACTTATGGCCGAGGCATAGGGAATGACTTTCATTCTTTTTCTATCTTCTGCCGTGGTCGGGCTTTGAGTCTTACTCAATTTCACACCTTGTAACACAGGCAAGAAACTCTTTCTTTGACTGTTCCATTTTGAACTGCTTCAAAATCTTGTTAAGGTATGTACTCATTGAAAAAACTTATCAAGTGTCTTGATCTATCTCTATAGATCTTGATGCTCAATATGTAAGCAGCTTCACCGAGGTCTTTCTTTGAAAAACTCCTTTCAAACACTCCTTTGCTTTGCAGAATAATTCTACATTATTTCCGATCAACAATATGTCATTCACATATACTTATCAGAAATGATGTTGTGCTCCCACTCACTTTCTTGTAAATACAGGCTTCACCGCAAGTCTGTATAAAACTATATGCTTTGATCAACTTATCAAAGCGTATATTCCAACTCCGAGATGCTTGCACCAGTCCATAGATGGATCGCTGGAGTTTGCTTATTTTGTTAGCACCTTTAGGATTGACAATACCTTCTAGTTGCATCATATACAACTCTTCTTTAATGAATCCATTAAGGAATGCAGTTTTTTTATCCATTTGCCAGATTTCATAAAATGCGGCAATTTCTAACATGATTCGGACAGACTTAAGCATCGCTGCGAATGAGAAAATCTCATCGTATTCAACACTTTGAACTTTGTCAAAAACCTTTTTCCGACAAGTCTAGCTTTGTAGATAGTAACACTACTATCAGCGTCCGCCTTCCTCTTGAAGATCTATTTATTTTTTATGGCTTGCCGATCATCGGGCAAGTCAACCAAAGTCCATACTTTGTTCTCATACATGGATCCCATCTCGGATTTCATGGCCTCAAGCCATTTTGCAGAATCTGGGCTCACCATCGCTTCTTCATAGTTCGTAGGTTCGTCATGGTCTAGTAACATAACCTCCAGAACAGGATTACCGTACCACTCTGGTGCGGATCTTAATCTGGTTGACCTATGAGGTTCAGTAATAACTTGATCTGAAGTTTCATGATCATTATCATTAACTTCCTCACTAATTGGTGTAGGTGTCGCAGAAACTGGTTTCTGTGATGATCTACTTTCCAATAAGGGAGCAGGTACAGTTACCTCATCAAGTTCTACTTTAGTCCCACTCACTTCTTTCGAGAGAAACTCCTTCTCTAGAAAGGATCCATTCTTAGCAACGAATGTCTTGCCTTCGGATCTGTGATAGAAGGTGTACCCAACTGTCTCCTTTGGGTATCCTATGAAGACACATTTCTCCGATTTGGGTTTGAGCTTATCAGGATGAAACCTTTTCACATAAGCATTGCAACCCCAAACTTTAAGAAACGACAACTTTGGTTTCTTGCCAAACCACAGTTCATAAGATGTCGTCTCAACGGATTTAGATGGTACCCTATTTAACGTGAATGCAGCTGTCTCTAATGCATAACCCCAAAACAATAGTGGTAGATCGGTAAGAGACATCATATATCGCACCATATCTAATAAAGTACGGTTACGATGTTCGGACACACCATTACACCATGGTGTTCCAGGTGGCGTGAGTAGTGAAACTATTTCACATTGTTTTAACTGAAGGACAAACTCGTAACTCAAATACTCTTCTCCACGATCAGATCGTAGAAACTTTATTTTCTTGTTACGATGATTTTCTGCTTCACTCTGAAATTATATGAACTTTTCAAATGTTTCAGACTTCTGTTTCATTAAGTAGATATACCCATATCTGCTCAAATCATCTGTGAAGGTCAGAAAATAATGATACCTGCAACGAGCCTCAATATTCATCGGACCACATACATCTGTATGTATGATTTCCAACAAATCTGTTGCTCTCTCCATAGTTCCGGAGAACGGCGTTTTAGTCATCTTGCCCATGAGGCACGGTTCGCAAGCATCAAGTGATTCGTAATCAAGTGATTCCAAAATCCCATCAGTATGGAGTTTCTTCATGGGCTTTACACAAATATGACCTAAACGGCAGTGCCATAAATAAGTTGCACTATCATTATTAACTTTGCATCTTTTGGCTTCATTATTATGAATATGTGTATCACTACGATCGAGATCCAACAAACCATTTTATTGGGTGTATGACCATAGAAGGTTTTATTCATGTAAACAGAACAACAATTATTCTCTAATTTAAATGAATAACCGTATTGCAACAAACATGATCAAATCATATTCATGCTCAACACAAACACCAAATAACACTTATTTAGTTTCAACACTAATCCCGAAAGTATAGGGAGTGTGCGATGATGATCATATCAATCTTGGAACTACTTCCAACACACATCGTCACCTCGCCTTTTACTAGTCTCTGTTTATTCTGCAACTCCCGTTTCGAGTTACTACTCTTAGCAACTGAACCAGTATCAAATACCGAGGGGTTTCTATAAACACTAGTAAAGTACACATCAATAACATGTATATCCAATATACCTTTGTTCACTTTGCCATCCTTCTTATCCACCAAATAGTTGGGGTAGTTCAGCTTCCAGTGACCAGTCCCTTTGCAATTGAAGCACTTAGTCTCAGGCTTAGGACCAGACTTAGGCTTCTTCACTTGAGCAGCAACTTGCTTGCCGTTCTTCTTGAAGTTCCCCTTCTTCCCTTTGCCCTTTTCTTGAAACTAGTGCTCTCGTCAACCATCAACACTTGACGTTTTTCTTGATTTCTACCTTCGTCGATTTCAGCATCACGAAGAGCTCGGGAATTACTTTCATCATCCCTTGCATACTATAGTTCATCACGAAGTTCTACTAACTTGGTGATGGTGACTAGAGAATTCTGTCAATCACTATTTTATCTGGAAGATTAACTCCCACTTGATTCAAGCGATTGTAGTAGCCAGACAATCTGAGCACATGCTCACTGCTTGAGCTATTCTCCTCCATCTTTTAGCTATAGAACTTGTTGGAGACTTCATATCTCTCAACTCGGGTATTTTCTTGAAATATTAACTTCAACTCCTGGAACATCTCATATGGTCCATGACGTTCAAAACGTCTTTGAAGTCCCGATTCTAAGCCATTAAGCATGGTGCACTAAACTATCAAGTAGTCATCATACTGAGCTAGCCAAACGTTCATAACGTCTGCATCTGCTCTTGTAATAGGTCTGTCACCTAGCGGTGCATCAAGGACATAATTCTTCTGTGCAGCAATGAGGATAATCCTCAGATCACGGATCCAATCCGCATCTTTGCTACTAACATCTTTCAACATAATTTTTCTCTAGGAACATATCAAAAATAAACACAGGGAAGCAACAACACGAGCTATTGATCTACAACATAATTTGCAAAATACTATCAGGACTAAGTTCATGATAAATTTAAGTTCAATTAATCATATTACTTAAGAACTCCCACTTAGATAGACATCCCTTTAATCCTCTAAGTGATCACGTGATCCATATCAACTAAACCATAACCGATCATCACGTGAAATGGAGTAGCTTTCAATGGTGAACATCACTATGTTGATCATATCTACTATATGATTCACGCTCGACCTTTCGGTCTCAGTGTTCCGAGGCCATATCTGCATATGCTAGGCTCGTCAAGTTTAACCTGAGTATTCTGCGTGTGCAAAACTGGCTTGCACCCGTTGTAGATGGACGTAGAGCTTATCACACCCGATCATCACGTGGTGTCTGGGCACGACGAACTTTGGCAACGGTGCATACTCAGGGAGAACACTTTTATCTTGAAATTTAGTGAGAGATCATCTTATAATGCTACCGTCAATCAAAGCAAGATAAGATGCATAAAAGATAAACATCACATGCAATCAATATAAGTGATATGATACGGCCATCATCATCTTGTGCTTGTGATCTCCATCTCCGAAGCACCGTCATGATCACCATCGTCACCGGCGCGACACCTTGATCTCCATCGTAGCATCGTTGTCGTCTCGCCAACTATTGCTTCAACGACTATCGCTACCGCTTAGTGATAAAGTAAAACAATTACATGGCGATTGCATTGCATACAATAAAGCAACAACCATATGGCTCCTGCCAGTTGCCGATAACTCGGTTACAAAACATGATCATCTCATACAATAAAATTCAGCATCATGTCTTGACCATATCACATCACAACATGCCCTGCAAAAACAAGTTAGACGTCCCCTACTTTGTTGTTGCAAGTTTTACGTGGCTGCTACGGGTTTAGCAAGAACCGTTCTTACCTACGCATCAAAACCACAATGATAGTTTGTCAAGTTGGTGTTGTTTTAACCTTCGCAAGGACCGGGCGTAGCCACACTCGGTTCAACTAATGTGAGAGAGACAGACACCCGCCAGTCACCTTTAAGCAACGAGTGCTCGCAACGGTGAAACCAGTCTCACGTAAGCGTACGCGTAATGTCGGTCCATGCCGCTTCATCTCACAATACCGCCGAACCAAAGTATGACATGCTGGTAAGCAGTATGACTTATATCGCCCACAACTCACTTGTGTTCTACTCGTGCATATAACATCAACGCATAAAACCAGGCTCGGATGCCACTGTTGGGGAACGTAGTAATTTCAAAATTCCTACGCACACGCAAGATCATGGTGATGCATAGCAATGAGAGGGGAGAGTGTTGTCCACGTACCCTCGTAGACCGAAAGCGAAAGCGTTAACACAACGCGGTTGATGTAGTCGTACGTTTTCACGATCCGACCGATCAAGTACCGAACGCACGACACCTCCGAGTTCAGCACACGTTCAGCTCGATGACGTCCCTCGAACTCCGATCTAGCCGAGTCTTGAGGGAGAGTTTTGTCAGCACGACGGTGTGGTGACAATGATGATGTTCTACCGACGCAGGGCTTCGCCTAAGCACCGCTACGATATTATCGAGGTGTAATATGGTGGAGGGGGGCACCGCACACGGCTAAGAGATCAATGATCAATTGTTGTGTCTATGGGGTGCCCCCCTGCCCCGTATATAAAGGAGCGAGGGGGGAGGCGGCCGGCCTAGGAGGAGGGCGCGCCAAGGGGGGAGTCCTACTCCCACCGGGAGTAGGACTCCTCCTTTCCTTGTTGGAGTAGGAAAAGGGAAGGGAGAAGGAGAAAGAAGGAAGGGGGCACCCCCCCTCCCTAGTCCAGTTCGGACTAGTCCATGGGGAGGGGTGCGGCCACCCTTTGGGGCCTTTCTCTCCTTTCCCGTATGGCCCATTAAGGCCCAATACGAATTCCCGTAACTCTCCGGTACTCCAAAAAAATACCCGAATCACTCGGAACCTTTCCGATGTCCGAATATAGTCGTCCAATATATCGATCTTTACGTCTCGACCATTTCGAGACTCCTCGTCAAGTCCCTGATCTCATCCGGGACTCTGAACTCCTTCGGTACATCAAAACACATAAACTCATAATATAACCGTCATCTAACTTTAAGCGTGCGGACCATACGGGTTCGAGAACTATGTAGACATGACCGAGACACGTCTCCGGTCAATAACCAATAGCGGAACCTGGATGCTCATATTGGCTCCCGCATATTCTACGAAGATCTTTATCGGTCAGACCGCATAACAACATACGTTGTTCCCTTTGTCATCGGTATGTTACTTGCCCGAGATTCGATCGTTGGTATCTCAATACCTAGTTCAATCTCGTTTCCGGCAAGTCTCTTTACTCGTTCCGTAATACATCATCTCGTAACAAACTCATTTGTTGCAATGCTTGCAAGGCTTGAGTGATGTGCATTACCGAGAGGGCCCAGAGATACCTCTCCGACAATCGGAGTGACAAATCCTAATCTCGAAATACGCCAACCCAACAAGTACCTTCGGAGACACCTGTAGAGCACCTTTATAATCACCCAGTTACGTTGTGACGTTTGGTAGCACACAAAGTGTTCCTCCGGTAAACGGGAGTTGCATAATCTCATAGTCATAGGAACATGTATAAGTCATGAAGAAAGCAATAGCAACATACTAAAATGATTGAGTGCTAAGCTAACGAAATGTGTCAAGTCAATCACATCATTCTCCTAATGATGTGATCCCGTTAATCAAATGACAACTCATGTCTATGGCTAGGAAACATAACCATCTTTGATCAACGAGCTAGTCAAGTAGAGGCATAGTAGTGACACTCTGTTTGTCTATGTATTCACACATGTATCAAGTTTCCAGTTAATACAATTCTAGCATGAATAATAAACATTTATCATGATATAAGGAAATAAATAATAACTTTATTATTGCCTCTAGGGCATATTTACTTCAAAACGGGGGTCCTGTTCATCGAGAGGGGTGTGGCGTACCGCAAAACGGGACTCCACGGGATACTGTTCATCTCCACTGTCGACTGCCCCCAAGGGCTATTGTTCATCCACAGTCGACCTCCTCTAGCCTCCACCTGCGATTGTTCATCCACGGGCTCCTGTTGATCCAGCCTTCACCACTCCTCCACCGACTACTGTTCAACCAGCCCTCTCCACGGGGTCCTGTTCAACCACCCCTCCACAGGCTACTGTTCATCCAGCCATCCATCGGCTACTGTTCAACCTGCCCTCCACGGGGTCCTGTTCATCCACCCCCAACCGGCTCAATCGGGGTCCTGTTCATCCAACGACAACGGCCTCTACTACCACGGGGTCCAGTTCATCCGGGAACTGTTCATCCAACCCCCCCCCCCCCAACAACGCTCACTGTTCATCAAGGGAAGGAGGCAGCAGGGTTCGATCAGCTTCAATTAGCAGCAGTAGCAAAGGAATCGCTCGATCGAGTTCAGTTAATAGCCAGATCGATCGATCGCTTGGGTTCAGTAACGCATAGCCTGCAGTGCAATCGCTCGGGTTCAGTAGGCGAACGCCTCGCTCTGGTTCAGTTAGAGCCCAATGCCTCGCACCCACGCGTGTACGTGTATGAGTGAAACACGCATCGCTCGGTCCAACCCCCACCAGGAACTGTTCATCCACGGCCAACCAACCAACTGGATTCACCACACATCTCGAATCATTCTACGTATCGGACACGCGGCAGCAACGGGCACTGTTCATCCATAGGAAACCCAACACAACGGCTGCCTATGTCTCGCACCAGGGCTCGATCAGCTTCAATGAGCATAACTGGAGGGTTGATCGGGTTTAGTTAGCAGCTGCGAAGGAATCGGTCAGGTTTAGTTAGCAGCGAAGGAATTGCTCTAGTTCAGTAAACCGTGAAGGGATCAACAAATCGGCTTTAGTACGTAGTGGGTTTGATCACTCGTGTTCAGTACGTAGCTAGTGCAATCGCTCGGGTTCAGTAAGCGAATGCCTGGAAAGGGTTCGGTAGCGAATTAAATGCCTCGCACACACATGCACGTACGATAGAAATGTGCAAACCACGTTGCATCGCTCGGCCGCGACCACCCACCGTAACCGAGAACTCCCTGAAAATTTCCTCACCCTCACTTCTACCACGATTTTTTACGTCATGGACGGCCCAAAGAATGTCATGCAGGTGAGCCTCCGGCCGGCCTAGGATGAAAAGCCCATTTTCTGTCATGATTTTTTGTCATAGACGTAGGAGCCCACCACATCTATGATGATACATGTTTTTGTCACAATTATCATCATAGAAGTGTCATAACCATGACAGAAAAAGTTTTCATTCGTGCCATAATGTTAGGGATGTGTTTTTTTTTGTAGTGGTGGTACCCATGAGCTCAGGTGGTCCCCCTGGAGGCGCACCGTGTGAGCTCATGGCTCTCCCGTAAGTCTCCTGGCTTCCTCGCAAACCTTCTAGCGTCCCTTCTGGTCCATAAAAAATCACCGTAAAATTTCATCGTGTTTGGACTTCATTTGGTACTGATTTTCTGAAAAGCCAAAACCATGCAAAAAAAATAGCAACTGGCACTAGGTACTAGGTTAATAGGTTAGCCCCAGAAAATGATAGAAAATTGAATATAAAGCATCTAAGATTGATAATATAATAGCATGAAACAATCAAAAATTATAGATACGTTGGACACGTATTAGCATCCCCAAGCTTAATTCTTGCTCGTCCTTGAGTAGGTAAATGAATGGAATTTTTTATGTTGAATGCTACCTAACATGTATATCATGTAATTTCTTTACGGCACAAATATTGAGAAACAATGAAGTAATTGATATCAAAATAATAATATCCATGAATATAAGAATATAATCATTACTTCTTCACAATATACGATGCTCAACAAATGTTATCCCTACTCATTGAATTATGTAAGCATGGCATGACTCTGCCTTCACCACATAAATATAAATCATGAGCACCCCAGTGTCAAACCAAGCAATTGGATCATACCTTTTAATGTGCTTCGGCATTTTCAACTCCACTCAATACATGAGCGTGAGCCATGGACATTAGCACTATAGGTGGAATAGAATGATGTGGTAGAGGTATATAGGGGAAGTCAAAAAAGGAAGAATGTCTCGCATCAACTTGGCGGTTTGTTAGGCAATGGAGATGCCTTTCAATCGATACCAATGTGACGAGTAGGGATTGCCATGCAACGGATGCACTAGAGCTATACGTGTATGAAAGCTCAATATGGAACTAAGTGGGCATGGATCCAACTTGATTGCTCATGAAGACCTCGGGCATTTTTGGAAGCCCATCATCGGAGTACACAAGTTCTATAATAAAAAATTCCCACTAGTATATGAAAGTGACAAATCAGGAGACTCTCTATATGAAGAACATGGTGCTACTTTGAAGCACAAGTGTGGTAAACGGATAGTAACATTGCCCGTTCTCTCTTTATCTCTCATTTTTTAGAACAATATCATGAACCTCATCCCCGCATTTTGGAGGACTCACCGGTCTCCATCATTCTTTACCTCACTGGGACAATGCTCTAATAATGATAATCATCACACTTTTAATTACTTACAACTCGATACTGGAACTCGATATACTGAAACAACATGACTCTATATGAATGCCTCTGGAAGTGTACCGGGACGTGCAACGATCTAGCGTAGCATGTATAACAGTGATGAATCATGGCTTTGCCACAAATACCATGTCAGTTCTATATGATAATGCAAAGCAATATGATGATGAGCACACATGTCATAAGATGGAACAGTGGAAGTTGCATGGCAATATATCTCAGAGTGACTATGGAAATGCCATGATAGGTAGGTATGGTAGCTGTTTTGAGGAACATATAAGGATGCTTATGTGCGATAGAGCGTATCATACCATGGGTTTGGATGCACCGGCAAAGTTTGCACCAACTCTCGAGGTGACAAAGGGCAATGCACGGTACCGAAGAGGCTAGCAATATGCGGAAAGGTGGGAGTGCACAATTGTACATGGACTCACATTAGTCATAAAGAACTCATATACTTATTGTGAAAGTTCAATTAGCCCTCGAAGCAAAGGACTACTCGCATGCCCCTAGGGAGGAGTATGGTAGGAGTTAACCATCGCACACACACACCGATTTAGACAGCACTCAAGGATTTCAATTAGACATAAAAATGCTCAAACATCTCCACCATGCACTACAAAAAAAAACACTTCCGTGATGATACGTGTTTGTCACAGTATGTCACGTTTTGTGTCATACATGTACATCCATGACAATTTTATGACAGAATCAAGATAGTCATACCCGTGTTTTCGTAGAAGCGTTCCATGACATTACCAAAATTATCATCACGGAGGTGTCCACTTCCATGACGATAAATCGTGCGTCATAGAATTGCTTTCGTCAAGGGTAACCGACATGTGGCATCTACCGTAACGGGTCGCCGTTAAGCTATCAGGTTCCGGTTTGGATCCGACAACCCGTTAACAGCTCGGACCAATGGGGACTTTTCATGTGTAAAATTCTGAATGGCCAGAGGAACCACGTGTCGGCTCATCGTTGGGACAGATGTCATCCACTCATTAGACCGAAGGCGCCTATGATACGTCGACACATGGGACGGCCCAACAGAGGCCCATTCCGGTGAAAAGGCTGGCCCGTTTGACTTGGTCAAAAGGTAGCGGGCCGGCCCACGGAAAGCTTGTTAACGGCCTGTTCGCATATAGCCCATTTACAGTCTGCTAAGTCACGACCCGTTATGGCCTATCCGAATTAGGCCCAGTAGCGTCAGCTGGGCCGTCCAATATGATTCCAGCCTGTTGTAACTTCCGGCCCATGTATGGCCCATGACGTCTTTCGGCCCATATGAGGCCCTTTGTAACTCTTTGCCCATTAACGGCCCATTAGTCCGTTGGCCGTTTCCAGCCCGTGTTAACTTTCAGCCTTCTAAGGGCCCATTTATTCCTGGGCTCATTTCCAGAATTCGATTACTTACGGTCCGTTACTGGCCTGTTCCGCTTGTGGGCCAAATTCAGCCTGTGGTTACAGTTGGCCTGTTTGTGGCCCGTTAACCCGTTGGGCTGTTTTCATAGTGTCATCAAATACGGCCTATTAACGGCCCGTTATAGTCGGGCCAAAAAAACAGACGATTTCCACTCTAGCCGTTTACGGCCCATTTTGCGGTCCGTTATTGGTCCACGAATAGTATGGCCCATGTTTGGCAAAACGATTATACGGCCCATAGAAGACCCATAGATGAGACAGCCCATGGATCCTACGGCCCATAGAAGGCCCATGGATCCTATGGCCCATAGAAGGCCCATGGATCGTACAGCCCATGGAGGGCCATGGTCACTACAGCAGGTAGCAAGACCATGGTTACAACAGTCTGTGTGTTGCCATGGTTATTGTGGCCTAGTTATAAAAATAGGTTATTGTGGCCACTAGAAAAACGCAGAAAAATAACTGCAGTGATTGCAAGCAAACAACTAAACAAGACAATAAGGAAATAAATAAGCAAGCAACTAATGCTAGGCTATTACGGCTATTACACATATTACATCCACTTGGCATCAAAGTTCACCACCAGTGCAAATATAGGGAACAAAGCAGCATATTACATACACTGGCTGTCTAAATTGGCCACCAGTGCAAATAAACACGGTAGCAAAACAAGTCCATAACTGAAGCAACTTCAGAAGAGGTCAAGAAACATTATCCTGGGTATCCACTATGCTGGCAATAAGCTTAGCAATCTTATTAGCTTTATCCTGTTTGGCGCTAAAATCCTCCAGCGCTTGCTGTTGCACCAGAAAGTATGCATCTGAATGCTCCAGGGACTTCCGCAATCCTTCGGCTTCTTGTCGCAGCACAGCTCGTCAATGTCTTTCAGCTTGTAGTTGAGACTCAAGAAACCAAACTGATTCAGACAGTGAGTTTGAATAGCTTGTGCCAGCGGTAGTGGCCAGTAACTCGAACACTAAACCAAGACAGGACTTTGGGGTTGTCTCGCTGTCTTCAAGATAGTTTTCCTTAGCTGTTTTATCAACTTTGTTGGAGACCAACAAGGATGTCTCACTATCCTGAACCTTATCTGCATTACTTCCTTTACCATTGCTTAATAAGGCACTCTTCCCCAATATTCTGTCAGTATTCTAAAAGAAAAAACAGGCAGACGCATAACAGGTCTAGCATGTACTAGTATATGAAACTCATTTCGGTGAACCATATCATTAGTAAGGTGGACAGGATTAAACTACCAAGTCTTCTATTGTCAAGTAGTACATAATAAAAGCATGAAACAAACATATATCTATGTCCTATGGTCACTGCATTGTCTTGCCAAATCAAAATAGAGACACGGTTCAAATCATATCAGTTCAAGACAAAGCAGCACTGAAAGAATACAAAGCGTGGGAAACTACACGGCACAACAAGATTTCAGATGGGTACCACGGGTCTACATGTACAACAACACTATTGGCTCTGTTGTGATGCTAGTAATGTGCATGATATGAGAAGTCAATTGTATACACAATTGAAATTGAAATCAACAGAGCTATTTATAAGAGCAAACATGTTAAACAAACATGCGTAAACATACTTGTTGTGCCACTGGAGTTTTGATTGGATCCTTCAATTTAAAAATAAGTTTGTATGAGTAAATACAGTGATACAAGAGCAAAGCAGTATGCATGATAGCAATGGAATCTTAAATGAGAATAGTTGTTCTTCAAGTTTAAGCACTTGCTCTACATGAACAGAGTACAGTAAGACGCAAGAATATAGTACTTAAAAATAGAAAATGAGCTCATAGACCTTACCACATTCTTGGTTCGGGACCAGTACAGAACAAGGTGTTCCCAGTCATCGTCCAGTAAATGTGTCTCAGGAGAACGTAAGGGAATTTGATGAGTTTCTTTGCCAGTGAAGTACATTTTCTTCGGGTAATTCCGATACTGCCACCAAGCATTCTTGAAGATAGCAGAGGTATTAGCATAGGTTACCTCATCCTGAGTTTCCAAATCGGTCCTTCTCCATAGAGAAAAATGGGAAAATTTGCTGTATTATAACCATCATGGAGGTAGAATGTATGGGACAAAGCAAAGTAATTGCCATGAATAACATTACTTACACATAACTCTTGGACAAACACCTGCAACTGGCTCCTTCATCTTCGGTATAATATTTCCATGATGGGCAGATACGCACATAGGATTTAACAACATCAAATGTGATAGATGCTAAACTACGAATAGTTGGTTGTGCTTCCTCCACAGGAATAGGTGTACTAATTGGTGGAGTTGGGGTTTGCCGTGGTAGTACTGGCGCTTTGGGAACTAGAGCTGCCTTACTAACTGCTCTTGTTTGGGACCTCTGTGGTGGAGATGGTGTTGTGTCAACAAGAACTAGGTTACTATCTGTTGGGGTTGGGGTTAGATTGGGTGAAGCTGGTTCTCTGTCCATTGACACGTCTCCAATGTATCTATAATTTTTTATTATTCCATGCTATTATATTATCTGTTTTGGATGTTTATTGGGCTTTATTATGCACTTTTATATTACTTTCGGGACTGACCTATTAACCGAAGGCCCAGTGCAATTTGCCTTTTTTTACCTGTTTCAGTGTTTCACAGAGAAGGAATATCAAACGGAATCCAAACGGGATGAAACCTTCGCGAGGATGGTTTTTGGAACAAACGCAATCCAGGAGACTTGGAGTGGACGTCAAGGAAGCAATGAGGCGGCCACGAGGCAGGGAGGTGCGCCCAGGGGGGTAGGCGCGCCCCCACCCTCGTGGGCCCCTTGTGGCTCCACCGACCTACTTCTTTCGCCTATATATACTCTTATACCCTAAAACCCTCGGGTAGAGCGACGAAACACCTTTTCCCCCGCCGCAACCTTCTGTACCCGTGAGATCCCATCTTGGGGCCTTTTCCGCCGCTCCGACGGAAGGGGATTCGATCACGGAGGGCTTCTACATCAACACCATAGCCTCTCCGATGATGTGTGAGTAGTTTACCACAGACCTTCAGGTCCATAGTTATTTGCTAGATGGCTTCTTCTCTCTCTTTGGATCTCAATACAAAGTTCTCCTCAATCTTCTTGGACATCTATTCGATGTAGTTCTTTTTGCGGTGTGTTTGTCGAGATCCGATGAATTGTGGGTTTATGATCCAGATTATCTATGAACAATATTTGATTCTTCTCTGAATTCTTCTATGCATGATTTAATATATTTGCAAGTCTCTTCGAATTATCAGTTTGGTTTGGCCTACTAGATTGATCTTTCTTGCAATGGGAGAAGTGCTTAGCTTTGGATTCAATCTTGCGGTGCTCGATCCCAGTGATAGAAAGGGAAAAGACACGTATTGTATTGTTGCCATCGAGGATAAAAAGATGGGGTCTATATCATATTGCTTGAGTTTATCCCTCTACATCATGTCATCTTGCTTAATGTGTTACTCTGTTCTTATGAACTTAATACTCTAGATGCATGCTGGATAGCGGTCGATGTTTGGAGTAATAGTAGTAGATGCAGAATCATTTCGGTCTACTTGACACGGATGTGATGCCTATGTTCATGATCATGCCTAGATATTCTCATAACTATGCGCTTTTCTATCAATTGCTCGACAATAATTTGTTCACCCACCGTAAAATATGCTATCTTGGGAGAAGCCACTAGTGAAACCTATGGCCCCTGGGTCTATTTTACATCATATCATTTTCCTATCAACTTACTATTTCTGTCGCCGTTTATTTTGCAATCTTTACTTTCCAATCTGTACAACAAAAATACCAAAAATATTTATCTTATTATCTTTATCACATCTCACTTTTGCAAGTGGCCGTGAAGGGATTGACAACCCCTTTATCACGTTGGTTGCAAGGCTCTTGATTGTTTGTGCAGGTACTAGGGACTTGCGTGTAGTCTCCTACTGGATTGATACCTTGGTTCTCAAAAACTGAGGGAAATATGTAGTGACCCGACCCAAAATCGGTCAAGTCTCTGTGTAGCTGTACCATCCCAAGATCATGCTGGCACACACAGTACATTGATGAAAAGATTCAAAGTTCAATCACACCTGAATTTATTACACGATTCTCATATCGAGTCTTTATTACATCATAATAAATTCGGCAGTAGGCCAACTCATGAGAAATAAACTAAATAAAGCTATGGCAGTGTAGACGAATAGCGAGTCCATCCGACTCCATAGGGCAATCACCAAGCGTAGATCGTAGCCTCACTCCTGGTCGGAAAACTCCTCTGCAACGTAAGACGTTGCAGCCGTATAGGTCAGCATTTTGAATATGCCGGCAAGTCACAAAAAGAACAACAATAATAATGCTAACACTATATGCAATTTGGCTGTGGGGATCTAAGTTTTATGTTTTTGCGAAAAAGCCAATTTTCCCTATAACAAAGGACTTGCTTGCAATTACTACAAAATGTTGGTTGTTATTGAGATGGTTCCGCCAACCAATGTCTCATTAGCAATTATTAAATAACCCCTCAATTAATTTATTAAGTTCGGTGTTGAGATTTCTGAAATACTCCAATTCTAGAGGCTCATTTGTCCGTAACCGGGGACACAGCTAATCGATTAGGTTTCTACTCTGCAGAGTCTTGTGCACTTTACCCGCAAGAATCGTTTCCTCCTTTATGTCCTCGCACTACCTGGTGTTTGAAGACGGGACAAACGAAACAGGGTCTTCCGTAGAGTTTCTCTGGGCACTGTCGGTGCCCATCCATGTCCTACCATTCTTCTACATCTGCTGGCACCGTCCGTCCAGAGTCACGCCTAAGGTCAACCCAGCCAGAGCCCATAATGGCTTGCGGCTGCATATGTAAGCTTCCGGTCAAGGTGTATCGATCCGTCTCTTCGTGGGTGGGTGAAGCTTTCCGCAAGATGTCATGGCGCTTCTCCATGCATCCCGACCATCCGCTGGTTTCTCCAGGGTGCCCGTCAACCGTCCTCCACCCAGTAGTGAATTTGAAGTCCATCTTGAGCTTGAAGTCATGGGGTTGTCATCATCTTGACTCTCACATCTCCCTTATGAATCTCTCAACCAACCCCGTCTACGAGCATAGCAAAATAAACTACATCATCCTGGGTAATGGTAACAAGGGGAATTGGGTTCATCCTACCTCATGATACTACTCAAGAACATAACTTAAAATTCTCCTACTGCATGCATGGTGAGGAGGCATAATTCTAATGCAACAAAATCATAGGTATTGTATAACATGATCAAATGACTTGCCTGGCTGACGGTCTTCGAAAGCTAGCGACTCGAAATAGCAGGCCTCACACTCCGGGAATTCTATCGAGTTAAACAATAGCACAAATAAGTATTCCACTAAATAACATAACAGCAAGCTAAAGGAAATCACACAAGCACTCAAACCAAAACCAAAGAAAACCAATTGAACTACGAGCCAACAAATAGCAAGAAAATAAAATAAACATTTTCTTTTCTGTAAATAAAAGTTCACCCTCTGTAACTACAAAAACTAATCTAAAATAAATTACAGCAGAGGTAAAATAAAATTGTAAAATAACTAGAACAACAGAAAACAGCAGCAAGCTAAAAAAACTAGAAAAGCTTGTTTTCGAGTAAAACTATTTTTAATAAAGACTAAAAATACCCAGCTAAATTCCCACTGCTAGGCATGGTCATAACAAGGCAGTGGCAAAAAGAATCGCCTAAAAATATTAATTCTAGCTCAATTTATAGCAGAAATACTAATCTGACTAAAACTAATATAAAACGATTTTTTTAAACTAAAACATGGCCGAATCTATTTTTTACAGAAACTATAGGAAATTTGCAAACTATATCAAAACGAATCAACAAAAAAAATTAAATAACCTAAAAGATATAGATTTTACAAAATTGGAATTATTCTGTTAAAACAAGAAACAAAAAAACTAAGGCGCTAACGGGCCGAAACAGTGAGCGCTCTAAAACTATCTAACGCGCGAGCGATCTTTAACTGAAACGTATACGGGCTAAGCAGAATAAACCGATCGGGCCGGTCTAACTAAACCGCAACTTAAAATAAACCGAAACTTAAACCGATCTAATCTAAAAAAACCTAACCATTCACTATTTCTAATCTACGCCGTAGATTGCAGATCAAACGGTGGAGGGGGCTCGGGCTTACAGGGGACGACGGCAACTGACGGAGACGATGGCGGTGACTCGAGCGATGGCGGTGCGGCGGCTCTGGTCATCGGGGAAGGAGACGGAGGCGTCCGGGCGATGCGGCGGAGCTTGGGGAAGTTGGGGACGGGGTCGCTGGAGCTCAGAGACGACGCAAGCGATGGAGACGTGCTCGAGTGAGCTCCTGCTCCCGCGGGTGGCGGTCGAGCTCAAGGGAGACGTTTCTTTGTATAAGAGGGCGGAAGACCTTGTCAAAAAGGTGGTCAACGGCGAGGGGAGTACGTGGGTTGAAATTGGAGTCGAGGGAGTGCTCACCGGAGTCGGAACGGGCAGCGAACTTCGGCGGCAGCAGCGAGATCGGGACGGCGAGGGCGCGAGCTATGGGTGGAGTTGAGCTTAGGGTTTTAGGGGGATCGAGAGATGAGGCCAAGGGGTTTATATAGGGCATAAGCGTGGGCGAGGGGTCGACTCGGGATCGTGATCCCGTGGAACTCGGACGCGGCAGCGGCGTCGAACGCGCTCTGGCGCAGTGTCGTGGGCGAGGGGTTAGGGATAGGGTGGGGCCGACGGGTCGGTGAGAGAGGGGGAGAAGGGTCTGGTCGGGTGATCGAAGCGGAGGCGGCTCGGGCGTGCGGCGCGCTTGGCTGCGGCCTCGGTGCTGGTGGGCTGCGGCCTCGGCAACTGGGCCTGTTGGCCTGGCGCCTGGTGCGCCGGGTTTTTTTTTGAATTAAGGCAGAGAGAAAATAAAATATAGAGAAATATATAATACTTTTATAAAGAACATATATATATATATTAATAAACTCAGAAGGATTAATCCTACAACGTGGACATTTTTCCAGAGGCAAAACAGAAACTAAAATAAAACACTTTTTGCAAATTCCAAATCAAATCAAATTTGAATTCAAACTTTTTTGGCAATATTTTCTTCTGACATTTTTCTTTGGAGTGTCATGTTTACTCCTCTCATACTTTTGCTCAAGTATTTGTCAGGTTTTTTTGAAGTAAATTTTCAAATGCCAAGTTGAATCCAAACAAAACTCAAATGCCTCTGATAAATTTCCAAATGTCACTCAATTCAAACAAAATGCATAGATGCTTAGCTAATAATTGTAAAACATTCCAAATTTAAAATTTGGGATGTTACAAACCTACCCACCTTAAGATGAATCTCGCCCTCGAGATTCGGGTTAGCTAGCAAATAGGTGCGGGTGGTCTCGGCGGAGATCTTCTTCTCGCTCCCAGGTGGCTTCCTCATCGGAGTGGTGGCTCCACAGAACCGTGCAGAACTTGATGATCTTTCTGCGGGTAACTCTGTTCTTAGTCTCGAGAATTCTGACTGGTTTCTCCTCAAAAGTCAGATCACTGTCGAGCTGTATGGCCTCTAGGGGCACTGTATCTCTCAAAGGAATATCAGCCATCTCAGCATGGCATTTCTTCAGCTGGGAAACATGGAAGACATCGTGTTGAGGATATAGACCTTAGAGTCACCCGCCAGGAGGGGCCGGGTTACTCTTCGGATGGTCATTACCAGAAGCCCGGAGCCAAGTTTCAAGACGATGGGCCAGAGATGGGCTGAGACCCGGATATGGCTTAGGGCCTGTAGTTACAACAATTGTTATAGTAGACTTGTAGTGTAAGGCAAGTATAGTTTAGAGTCCGAGCCGGACGTTCTTATGAGCCGGCCGGGACTCTAAGGGCTGCTGGGCGTCAGCCTCCCTATATAAAGGGACGACCCGGCAGCGGTTCGGGGGCAACAACAATCTCATTGAGAGTCGGGCATAGCTATTTAGCTCCCTGGCGATCGTAACCCTAATCAATAACACCTCAAACTGGACGTAGGCTTTTACCTTCACCGTAAGGGGCCGAACCAGTATAAACCCTCGTGTTCCTTGTCCCGCATAACCCCTTCAAGCTTCCTAGTTGCGATGGCTCCACGACTAAGTCCTAGCTCGAGGACATCTGCCGTGACAACTCCACGACAGTTGGCGCCCACCGTGGGGCCAGCGCACGGTGGATTTGAGTTCTTGAAGGGCAGCTTCGAAGGGCTCAAGGGATACGTTGTGGGCCGGATGACCAAGAGTCGTCGCGGCAAGCTCTACATCAACGATGCGGACTGGGGCCCCGACGCCGGCTCAATTGAGTACGGGTACCGGGTCCCCTTTGGCGGAATTCATGTCTTCATTGGCAAGATTGGTGAGCCGGGCCCCGAGCCGGATCTCCGCGCCGATCTCATCAAAACGGCTCAGCGCGCACGACCCGCCCGAGCTCGGCCTGCCTTAAGGCGCGCTTTTGTGGGATGCATCCATGGAGGGCCCTCTGATCCATCTGGGTCCGATGATGAGGCGGCCGCCGGCTCTGACGGCGAGTCGGCCACCGATGAGTCAAACTCGTTGTACCAACTTCAAGATGGTAGGCTCATGGGTTGTTCCGATGGCGACAGTATTCCGGACATTTTTGAGCTGCCAAGTCAGGTTGGAGTTTTTATGGCTGGTACGCAGCCTGTTCAGAACCCCGCTGCTGGATCGGGAAACCCGGTGCCTTCTCCGGCTCAGGTGCTGATGGATCTCACGGACAAGATGACGGCCCTGATAACCGCCACGGTTGACCCGGTGAATCAAGCTCAGCATGATGCGGAGGTGGCACAGTTAAAATCGGATTTGATAAAAGCCAAAGAGGATCTTGCAGCGGAAGGGATCAGGCTGGCTGCGGAGCGGGCGGCTCTCGACGCCCGGACTCAGCTGATTCAGGCGCAGTCCTTCCAACTCACGATGGATCAGAACGCGGCCAACGAGGTCATGAGAAGGAGGCATCAGAAGGCTCAGTCTCGACTCCCGCCGGTTTACGATCCACGCAATCTCTTCAACACGCCGGGTGCAGGGTCTAGTAACCCGCCAGGGGTCATTGCTCCCGGGTCTGGACCCCTTATTCAGCCACGAGTGATGGGGCCTCCCCAGGTGCCCCCTGCCCCGCCTCAGTATGTGCCAATACCCCCGGGTCATTATGATAACCCGCTGGAGAACATGGTAGCTGCGGCAGCAAGGCTGGCGGCTCTCCCCGTTGACGGCGACTCTCCGGCGGCCATCGAAACCCGCCGGGTCAGGGAACTCCTGCAGACGGCACTGGCACAGCAAGAGGCGTACTCCTACAGCCGCGACAGGATCCATTCGACCCCTCGTCCCGGCCAGGGCCCGAGTTACAGCCGGCACATGGTCTCCGCAACCGGTTCCAGTAATGTCCGACGCCATGACCCGCCCCCTGGCCATGGCCCGGCTCGTAACGGAGCCTTCTACGCAACAGACCAAGCGCGGCAAGAGGCGTAGCAGGCGCCTCAATTGACGGCTTATCAGACCCCCCCGGCTTATCCGACGACGTCCGTTGATGTGGGTATTTCTACCAGGACCGGGGGTGTCCCTTGTTTGGTACCAGCCATCCGTAATGAACGTCTGCCTAAGGACTTCAAGGCCCTAGGAAGGTGCCTAACTATACAACGGACTTACAGCCTGCAGCCTGGATTGAGAGTTATGAGATGGCTATGGAATTGCTGGAGGTCAGTGAGGCGGCCATGGCCAAATATTTCACCATGATGTTAGACGGAACTGCCCGCACGTGGTTGAAAGGGTAACCGCCGAACTCCATTGGGTCTTGGGCTGAGCTGAAAGCCCGGTTCATTCAAAACTTCAAAGATACCTGCAGGCAATCTATGTCAATTGTGGATTTGACTAACTGTAAGCAGCAGGAGGGTGAGTCCACGACCCATTGGGTTCGCCGGGTCAAGGAGATCATACATTCATCAGATAAGATAGATGCCGGCTCTGCAGTTTTAATGTTGGAACAGAACTGTCGCTTTGTGCCCCTTAAGATGAAGCTCGGGCGGCTCAAGCGCGACTGCACCGATATGGGTACCCTAATGGTGGCTCTTGTCAAGTACGCCGATTCCGATGGTACCAAGGATCCCCCTTCAGACGATGAAAGGGCAGGGAAGGGAAAGAAGAATGGCAACGGCAAGGGTCCTCAGTTTAACCCGGGGAATCAAGGAGGAGGCAAGCGTAAGGTCGATGGCAGCCTAGAGTTTGTATCCAACGCCAACTCCCAAGGTAATAACCAGCGACGCAAGGGGAGGCCCCCTCCCCGAGGCGGCGGGTCAGGTCCAACACTGGAGCAGCTATTAAATGAACCTTGTCCAAGGCATGGCTCTAGAGAGAAGCCAGCGACTCATCTGTGGAAGGATTGCGCGATCATGAAGGCCTTTAAGAGTTACAATGGCCCGGGCGGTGGCTCAGGCGTCGGCGGCTTTCATGGCCCGGGCGGCGGCTCAAATTCCGGTCCTCAGAACGGTCAAGGGGGCTTTAATCAACAATCTGGTCAGGGTCATCAACAGCAGCAGGGGGTTTATCAGACCAACCCAAAGCACCTTAGCGGTGGACAGTATCATGTGTTCACCACTAGTTTGTGCAAACGAGACGAGAAGCTTCACAAGAGGGCTGTTAATGCTGTTGAGCCGGCGGTTCCATGCTACTTGCGGTGGTCTGAGCAGCCTATAGTGTGGAGTAGGGAGGATCACCCTCCCCGGGTGGATAACCCGGGCCACTTGGCCTTAGTGGTAGCTCCTCAGGTGGGAGGTTATAAGTTCACAAAGGTGCTCATGGACGGAGGTAGCAGCATCAACATCCTCTATTATGAGACTTTTCGCCGTATGGGGCTGGTTGACAAGAACCTCAGCCAATCAAACACTATCTTCCATGGTGTGGTACCTGGTAAGTCGGCTTATCCAGTCGGCAAGATCGAACTAGAAGTGGCTTTTGGTGATGAGAACAACTACAGGGTGGAGAAATTGACCTTTGAGGTGGTCAAGATAAGAAGTCCATACCATGCTATATTTGGACGGCCGGCTTATGCCAAGTTCATGGCACGGCCGTGTTATGTGTACTTGCAGCTCAAAATGCCGGGTCACAACGGGACTATTACGGTTCACGGCAGCCGAAAGGTGGCTCTAGAGTGCGAGGAAGGCGACGCGGCTTATGCAGAGTCTGTTTGTGCTACAGAGGAGTTGAAGTTTTACAAAGACAATGTTGACCCAACAGATATGACCTCTCTGAAAAAGCCAACCACGGAGAATGAACCAGCAATGAAATTTAAATCAGCTGATGAGACTAAACTTGTTGATTTTGTTCCAGGTGACTCCTCTCAGCAGTTTAGCATCAGTGCAAATCTGGACCCGAAATAGGAAAGCGCGCTCATCGAGTTCATCCGTGAGAATAGGGACATCTTCGCGTGGAAACCTTCTGACATGCCAGGTGTACCTAGAGAACTCGCTGAGCACACTCTCAATGTTGATCCAAAATTTAAGCCGGTCAGACAGTTCCTTCGACGGTTTAACGAAGAGAGGCGGAAAGCTATTGGTGAAGAAGTGGCCGGCTCTTGGCGGCCGGGTTCATTGTTGAAGTTTTTCACCCGGAGTGGTTGGCTAACCCGATGCTCGTACTCAAGAAGAACGGCACCTGGCGGATGTGTGTGGACTACACGGACTTGAACAAGGCGTGTCCGGCTGATCCTTTTGCTCTCCCCCGTATTGATCAAATCATTGATGCTACGGCAGGTTGTGCACGCTTAAGTTTCTTGGATGCTTATTCCGGGTATCATCAGATTAAGATGGCAGTTAAGGACCAGGAGAAGACGGCATTCATCACTCCCTTTGGAGCCTTCTGCTATGTTTCTATGCCCTTTGGACTCAAGTGTGCACAGGCGACTTACCAGCGTTGTGTACAGAATTGTCTTCATAAGCAGATCGGGCGCAATGTTCACGCTTACGTAGACGATATTGTGGTTAAATCCATCAAGGAGGAAACCTTGATAGACGACTTGAGGGAAACCTTCGATAATCTCCGGGTCTACAAGATGATGCTTAACCCGGCCAAGTGTGTTTTTGGTGTTCCTGCAGGCAAACTATTGGGCTTCTTGGTTTCTGACAGAGGCATTGAGGCTAACCCGGAGAAGATCAAGGCTATCACCTCCCTAGCTAAGCCGGCATGTATAAATGACGTTCAGCGTTTGGCGGGTCGCATCGCTGCTTTAAGCCGGTTTATAAGCCGTTTGGGTGAGAAGGCTATGCCCCTATATCAGTTGATGAAGAAAACTGATAACTTTGTCTGGAATGATGCAGCGAATACCGCTTTTGAGGATTTGAAAAAGCAACTGGCAGAGCCCCCCGTCCTTGCTGCTCCGGTTGATAAGGAGCCCTTGCTACTATATGTGGCGGCAAACGCACGAGCCGTCAGCGTGGCTATTGTGGTGGAGCGCAAGGAGGCGGGTAAGGAGCATCCGGTTCAGCGGCCGGTTTATTATGTCAGCGAGGTGCTCATTGAGTCCAAGCAGCGGTACCCGCATTGGCAGAAGCTCGTATATGGTGTGTTCATGGCAAGCCGGAAGCTCAAGCATTATTTTCAGGGTCATCCCATCACTGTGGTCAGTTCTGCCCCTCTTGGGGATATTATCCAGAACAGAGAGGCTACAGGGAGAATTGCTAAGTGGGCTATAGAACTTGGACCTCATGGCCTCAAATATGTGCCACGCACTGCTGTTAAATCTCAGGCTTTGGTGGATTTTATCAATGACTGGACAGAGTCACAAGTGCCTGAGCAAAGGCCAGATAACACTTATTGGACTATTCACTTTGATGGGTCCAGACAGCTGGAGGGCTCGGGGGCTGGTGTTGTATTGGCTTCCCCTAAAGGTGACAAATTCCATTATGTGCTACGGTTGATGTTTCCTTGCACTAACAATGCGGCTGAATACGAGGCTTTGCTCCACGGTCTTCGGGTGGCTAAGGAGATGAGCTTAAGCCGGGTAAGGTGCTTTGGTGACTCAGACTTGGTGGCTCAACAAGTATCAGGCACCTGGGATTCTAAGGATCCTCTCATGGCGGCTTATCGCCGCGAGGTTGATGCCATTGCTGGGCACTTTCAGGGATACCAAGTGGAGCACATTGATCGCAGGAAGAACGAGGCGGCTGATGCTTTAAGCCGGCTAGGCTCCCAGCGAAAACCGGTGCCGCCAAACACTTTCTTGGATGTCCTGTATAACCCTTCGGTTCGGTTGCCTACAGAGGAGGATTTGGCTATCCCTGACCCGGAGGCACGACTGGTGGCGGCTCTTCATGTCATACCAGACTGGACAATGCCTTATCTGGCTTATATAACCCGGGGAGAGTTGCCTGAGGATGAAACTCTGGCCAGGCAAATAACCCGCCGGGCTAAGTCAATGATTGTTATTGATGGCGAGTTGCATCATCGCAGTGTTTCAGGGGCATTTCAGCGTTGTATCTCCCCTGAGGAAGGTCAAGAGATCTTACGCGAGATCCATGAAGGGGATTGTGGCCATCATGCCGGTTCAAAATCTCTTGTGGCCAAGGCTTTCCGTCATGGTTTTTATTGGCTGACGGCTCACGCTGATGCAGAGGACTTGGTCAGTAAATGTGATGGTTGCCAAAGGTTCTCACGACGGGCTCATGTGCCGGCTCAGGAGTTGAGGATGATCCCAATCACTTGGCCCTTTGCGGTCTGGGGGCTTGATATGGTTGGGCCTTTTAAACGGTCCAAGGATAAGAAGACCCACCTTTTGGTGGCAGTTGACAAATTCACGAAGTGGGTGGAGGCTGAGCCAGTCAGCAAGTGCGATGCAGCCACGGCGGTTCAATTTATGAAAAAGGTGATTTTCCGCTTCGGTTTTCCGCACAGCATCATAACTGACAATGGCACCAATCTATCCAAGGGCGCTATGGAAGAGTTTTGTCAACGAGAGCATATCCGACTTGATGTTTCCTCAGTGGCTCATCCCCAATCCAATGGTCAAGCTGAGAGAGCTAACCAGGAGATTCTGAAGGGCATCAAGCCCCGGCTTTTGGTCCCTTTGCAACGGACGCCGGGTTGTTGGGTGGAGGAGTTGCCCTCCGTCTTATGGAGCATCAACACTACTCCTAACAGGTCTACAGGCTTCACGCCTTTCTTCATGGTTTATGGAGCAGAAGCAGTCCTCCCCAGTGACATCCGTCACGATTCACCTCGTGTGGCGGCTTATGTTGAGACGGATAACGAACAGGCGCGCCAAGATGCTCTGGACTTGTTGGACGAACAGCGTGATGTGGCAGCAGCCCGTTCAGCGATTTACCAACAAGACCTGCGCCGTTATCATAGCCGCCGGGTCAAATCCCGGGTCTTCCAGGAAGGCGACCTTGTGCTCCGGCTCATCCAGGATCAAACAGATGCACACAAGTTATCCCCACCTTGGGAAGGGCCCTTTGTGGTCAGCAAGAACTTGCACAACGGGTCATATTACCTCATTGATATTCGGGAGCATAAAGATTCGCGTAAATCTGAGGAGGAGACCTGTCGGCCATGGAATATAGCTCAGCTTCGGCCTTACTACACTTGAGCTACCGGCTCTCGTGGTGTACATATTTATCTCAGACATGTATATATCATGATAAGCAATAAAGCAGGACCTCTGTCCTTTTTTCTCCTCCAAATATGCGTGTGTTGCTTTTTTACATGCTGACTTAAAGGAGGATCCGGCTTATGGTCGTATTCGAATCTAGCCGTAAGCAGTAAGGTCACTTGGGGGCTTCCTGTTCAAACATGGGTCGTATTCGAACCAAAGAGAACATAGCTGTCGATACCCACTTGATTGGCAAAGTGCCGAGCTCATTGGGAGGTTACCTTTGGTCATATTTGAATCATAGTTTAACCCCTCTGAGAACCGACGTGGATCGTATTCGAATCAGCGTCGTTAAACAATTTTAAGAATCACTTGGGGGCTTCCTGTTCAAACATGGGTCGTATTCGAACCAAAGAGAACATAGCTGTCGGTACCCTTTTGATTGGCATCGCCACACCCACTGGGGGCTATATGATCGTATCCGAATCTTAGCTTAACCCCTTGGGGCCGGGTCTTTGGTCGTATTCGAACCGGAAGCCCCTAAGTTCTTCTGCTTTTTCACAAGTTTATTCTGAGGTATGCATGGCCGGGTCTCACTTGCCGGCTTAACTTTGGTTTACAGTGTTAGTTGCACGTCATGGGTGTCATTAAGGCAAGTAAATCAGAGTTAAGGTGTCAACCTTGCTGCCCGGGTTATTTAAACCGAAAGATGCATACAGGCTGTTCAGTGTGTTATTTTGGCTATGTTCAGAGTATACTTAAGGACCAGTCTTTTTTGATTCATCTTCCGGGTTATTTATCTCAAACGCCTGATTCTCAGAGCGGTAAGCCGCCTCGAAACTTGTGATTTGCCTTTTCTATGCAGATACTTCAAGGCACCTTTTGAGGTTGAGAAGAACACATGGATGATTATGACCCGGAAAAACATCAAAGAGATAAATTCAAAAGACTTTCGCATTTAAAAACGTGCACGATGGCACGGCAGAGATAAACTGTTGCACCTACTCTATTACAATAATTCTTCAAGTCTAAAAAGATGGAACAATGTTTGATGAGCCGCCCGCTAACTTATGACGCCTGCTGAGTTGAAGTCCCCGGCTCATTCCTGTCTTCTCCTCCGGTTGATCCCAAGACTTCGAAGGTTGAGGATTTCCAGTTGATGCCACTGAGAGCTTCGAACTGGGCTTCTTCGTCAATTAACCCGGCCGGGTCAATCTCCGGGGCGAACGTGTGCTGACGAGCCGGAGGAATCAGATTGAGAGCTTCATAGCGAGGGGTTGGAATCCTCTGATTCTCCGCATTGTACCCCGGCTGATACTTGGTTAAGTCGGTGTCGTTCCCGATGAGGGTGGCCACCGGGCGTACAGCCTTCACACATGCCGCGAAGTCCTTCTGGTCGAAGGCTGAGCCGTCTTCCTTCAGGCTTGGGTAACCCAGGGAGATGTCTGCCGGGTCTAGCTCCGGCAGGAATGCTTTGGCCCGGCTCAGCGTGGCGATTGCTCTGGCTCTCGCGGATGCTCGTCGTAGCTCCTGGATCCGCTGCGGCAGAACTGCGAGCCGGCGCAGGACTTCGGCTAGATGAGTTGGCACCTCGTTGGATAGGGCCACCACAGCTAAGGCACGCTGTGACCCGGTGTAGAGCTGTTCCACCAGGGTGTACACGGCCTTTAACTTGGTGACCACATCTGGTTAAGGTTGGCGCTTCTGGGACCTGTTTAACAACATCAGATAAGCCGGTGACAAGGATGAATCAGGAGATGTAAACATTCTAACATGGATGAAAGCCGGTGAGGCGACTTACCGAAGATGGCGGCTACCATTTGGGAAACCTGGCGCTTTAGGCCAGAGAGCTCGGTGGTTTTCTCAGAGAGCGCCTTCTCCGCCTGTTCCGCCCGGGTCACCAGTGCGGCTTTCTCCTCAGCCCAGGCCTTCCGCTCAGCATCAAATTCGGTCTTCAGCTTCTCTTGAGCGGCGATGCTGGAGACAAACTTGGCGTTTGCCTTCCGGGTCTCCATTTCCTGTGTCTTCAGCCGGCTCTTGAGATCCGCAAGATCCGACTCTAATTTCTTGCCAACAGCCTGCATATATTTCCGGGTTATTAGCAGTCATTGTATAAGTCCCAAGCGCTTTCCAAGCAAAGACACTTGGCACTTGGGGGCTAATGCATATTGAACGTATCTATCTACGTACTGCTGGCTCAATTGAGTAAGCCGGGACCTAAGTCTACAACATATTCAAGTATAAGTCGTCGACTTGGGGGCTAGCATGACAAGGGTCACTATGCAGTAAGTAAAAGACAGCAGAAGGGTACCTCAGATTTTTGTTGGATCTGGTTGACCATGGCGATCTTGGCGTCCCGGCTCTTGTGAACTTGGCTGATATAGCCAGAGACAAGCTCTCCAATGCTCAAGTCGGTGTAGCTGGAGAGGTCCAGATTCACCCGGTGGGGCTGCAGCAACTCCCCCTTCGCGGAGCATTTGGCCAACGCGGTCGGTCTCCCCGGCTCAACGAATTCCGTCCGGGTAATTACCACGTCCGGGTCGTCTGCTGGTGGGGCCGAGCCGGAGGCCTCCGGGTTAACCGACGCTTCGGTCGTTGTCTTGGTAGTCGGGGCAGGGGCTTCAGGCGCCGTGTCCATGGGAATGGTGGCCTCGGGGGCGGAGGCAGCTGGCGGCTCTTGAGCCGTCGCTTCCGGCTCAGGCAAGTCTGGCACTCCGGCTGACCTGGTCTTCTTTGCTCTTTTGGTGAGCTTTGTCTGGGCACTGAAAAGGCAGAAGTGTTAGGCATGCAAAGAGTAAGTACAGACAGATAATGTAAGGAGATTATTATTACCCGGGTGCAGTCTTGAAGGCCGGCAGACTTGACTGCATGGAGTCACCCGAAGAGGGGGAGGTCTCCTGATAATTGGAATCAGAAGAGTTGAGTGGCTGACGGATAACACCCGCCAACGGATGAAAGGGGTACAGGTGAGAAAAACCTCAGTGCGACGCTTCCTGGTTGCGTCGGGTAACCCGGTTGAGAGGTCGGTGTCTTTGCGGGCCCGGGTGTGACGCCGACTTTCGTGAACCTGCTGCTTCAAAAGAAATTGAGGGTCTTGATGAGCTAATGGATGTGAAAAGCTTACTTTCCGGGTTACTCTTCGGACTTTCAGCTGTGGCAAAGGCTCCGAGTCGGAGGGAAATGACATTACCTCTTCAACCACCAGGTTACTGGCGCCGGTGTCATCCTGTCAATGAGCAAATGTTGATAAGGTGGACAGGAACAAACAACAAATATGGCAAGACTTTAAAGGTTTAAGGATTACCTCTGACTCGGAGCTGTCGCTTAATTGCAGTAGCTCCGAAGCAGTGGGTCTGCTTCCCTTTTTGCGAGGGGCGGTTTTCTTGGCGGCTTACTTTGCTTTCCGGGCTTTCTTGGCCGCCTCATGATCATATTTGACCCGCCAAAATTTATCATCAGCCTGAGAGGTACAATGATTGATTCTTAAAACGGTTCAGTCGAAGGTTATATGCAGACGAAGATAAAGGTTAAAGTCAGCGGCTTACCGCTGGGGCTGGATTGATCTTGCAGAAGGGGGCTAGCCCGGTTCTTCCGCAATCTGCCAAGCTCTCGTTTAGAAGAGCCTTGGTCTCCTCCTCTGCAACGTCTTCTGGAAGATCATTGCGACTGTGCCTCTGCGGGTCATCCTTTCGCCCGGTGTACTCACACATTAAGCCGGGGCGGCGGCTCAATGGGATCACCCGCCAAGAGATCCAGACCCGGACCAGGTCAATTCCGTTCAGACCGTTGCCTAGCAGAGCCTTGATCTTATTGATCGTTGGAAGCAGAGGCTGGCGTTCCGCGGCAGTCAGTTTGTCGGATAGCGGATGAGTCGGCTCTAGGCGCGTTGGGCGAAAGCCGGGCAGCGGGTTCTCCTCAGCTGGGGACGTATCTTGGCAGTAGAACCAAGTCATATTCCAATCCTTAGGGTGGCTCGGCGGCTCTGCGTAAGGGAACAGACAATCCCTACGCCGCTGGATGGAGATGCCGCCTAATTCCAGACTTGGCCCGTTGGCACACTCATTTTGGCGGTTCAAATAAAACAGCTCTCTGAAGAGCAGCAGACTCGGCTCTTCTCCAAGATACACTTCACAAAAGACTTGGAAGTTGCAGATGTTGGATACGGAGTTGGGTCCTATATCCTGAGGCCGAAGGTCAAAGAAGTTGAGCACGTCCCGGAAGAATTTTGAGCCGGGCGGTGCGAAGCCCCGGCTCATATGGTCCGCAAAGATCACTACCTCCCCGTCCCTCGGCTGTGGTCTTTCTTCTGACAGATCAGGGGCACGGTAGGACATCACTTCCTTCTTGGGCAGATATCCGGACTTAACGAAGTTGGCCAGGGTCTCGTCAGTGACGTTGGATCTCATCCAGTTGCAAGTGATGGGAGCCTTGGGAGGCATGGTGAAGGTTGGTGGTCTATGATAAAGGGAAAAGTGTCCGGGTTAATTGTAAGCCGGAGTTTATCATTCAGACTAAAATGGCGGCTTATGAAGGGGACTAATGATATATATTCAGATACGGTGGGTTATTTAAGCCGCAGGGGGATTCTAAGTATCTACGGTTTTACCAGAGTTAAGCCGGAGGATTCTACAGAGCATAGTTCTCTTTAAACCGGAAAGGTTCTATGGCGCATGTCTTCTTTAAACCGGAGATATAAGCCGCCAAGATTCAAGGGCTGCAGTTTTTACTAAGTGTGGTAAAACAGGTTTTACATATTGCAGTAACTTTTTTGGATCAAAATGGTCGGGTGAAATGAAAATTTTCTAGACCTAAAAAACAGAGGCAGCAGAAGTTCTTGAGGTTGAACATAGTTCTTATGCAGTAAAAGGAGGGCTTCTTGCAGGTGAAATGGATCTCAAACATCTACCGCAGTGGTTCTACGCAGGGTTAAGATCAAGAGAAGGGTGGTCAAAAACAAAACTACCGCAGGCCGCAACGAACTATGAAGAACTGGAGGAACCCTACTGTAGATCTACTCTACGGGTGGTGAGAACTTACCGGAGCTGAAGAGGTGCGGGAGTCGCCGCCGTTTGTCTGGTCTGGGTCTGGGTTATGCAGCGGCCAAGGTTGACGAAGGTCGGAGGCGAGACGACGGCGGCGGAGCACGAGCTCGGGCAGAGGAGCGACGGCGCGAGGAGGAAGAAAGGGAGCGTGAGAAGAACACGTTGGGCCGGCCTATTTATAAGGTGGAGTCATAAGTGGGCACGAGATTCAAGGAGACCACGGCATGGTTATCTCCCCCTCACGACGCCTCGATTTTCGGAACGACAGTAAAAGCAAAGATCCTTTGCGGATCTGGCGGAGTAAAAAACGGGCTTAATGGAGGCTGACGTCACGGCGGATTATCCGGAGTCCAGAGGATGACGTCACTCCGGGTTATGGCCTTCACATGAATGGTAAGCCGGAGATTTTCTCTGTCGGCAGAGTTGAAGATTGACACGAGCCAGCTCAAGTCAATCTGGGGCCTAATGTTGAGGATATAGACCTTAGAGTCACCCGCCAGGAGGGGCCGGGTTACTCTTCGGATGGTCATTACCAGAAGCCCGGAGCCAAGTTTCAAGACGATGGGCCAGAGATGGGCTGAGACCCGGATATGGCTTAGGGCCTGTAGTTACAACCATTGTTATAGTAGACTTGTAGTGTAAGGCAAGTATAGTTTAGAGTCCGAGCCGGACGTTCTTATGAGCCGGCCGGGACTCTAAGGGCTGCTGGGCGTCAGCCTCCCTATATAAAGGGACGACCCGGCAGCGGTTTTGGGGCAAGAACAATCTCATTGAGAGCCGGGCATAGCTATTTAGCTCCCTGGCGATCGTAACCCTAATCGATAACACCTCAAACTGGACGTAGGCTTTTACCTTCACCGTAAGGGGCCAAACCAGTATAAACCCTCGTGTTCCTTGTCCCGCATAACCCCTTCAAGCTTCCTAGTTGCGATGGCTCCACGACTAAGTCCTAGCTCGAGGACATCTGCCGTGACAACTCCACGACACATCGTGAACTCCGGATAATCCTTCCGGCAATTCCAGCTTGTAGGCAACTTCTCCACGACGTTCAAGGATTTTGTAGGGGCCAATGAATCGTGGTGCTAACTTTCCTTTAACACCGAACCTCTTGATTCCTCGAAGTGGGGACACACAGAGGTATGCTCGGTCTCCCGCTTCGTACGTTATTTCCTTGCGTTTACCGTCGGCATAACTCTTCTGCCTTGACTGAGCTATGTTGAGTCGGTCTCGAATCAGCTTGACCTTCTCTTCGGAGTCTCTGATAAGATCGGCACCAAAAAGTTTTCGGTCTCCAACACCATCCCACAACAATGGTGTTCTGCACCTCCTTCCGTATAGAGCTTCGAAAGGGGCCATCTTCAGACTAGTCTGATAACTGTTGTTGTACGAGAACTCTGCGTATTGCAAATTGTCATCCCAGTTAGACCCATAGTCTAGCGCACAGGCTCTCAACATGTCCTTCAGAATCTGATTGACTCTCTCGGTCTGTCCATCTGTCTGTGGATGAAAAGTTGTACTGAACTCCAGCCTCGTACCTAAAGTTTCATGCAACTGATTCCAAAACTTTGAGGTAAATTGCGTTCCTCTATCTGACACGATACTCCTCGGAACTCCATGCAGACATACGATCCTGGTCATGTATATCTTGGCTAACTTAGCACTGGTATATGAGGTCTTCACGGGAATGAAATGAGCTACCTTGGTCAAGCGATCAACTACTACCCAGATAGAATCATAACCTGAACGGGTCCTGGGTAATCCTGTGATAAAATCCATTCCAAGTTTTTCCCATTTCCACTCGGGTATCGGCAGAGGTTGAAGTAACCCTGCCGGCTTCTGATGTTCTGCCTTTACTCGCTGACAAACAGCGCATACTGCTACGTACTCGGCAATATCCTTCTTCATACCTGTCCACCACAAACTTTCCTTCAAATCAAGATACTTCTTGGTGTTGCCTGGGTGAATCGAGTATGGTGAATCATGGGCTTCCTGAAGAATTAACTTCCTGACCTCTGGGTCATTGGGCACATAAATACGATCCTCAAACCATAAAGTTCCATGCTCATCTTCATGAAAACCTTTAGCCTTTCCGTTACTCATCTTTTCCTTTATCTCTGCAATTTCCTTGTCCGTCTTCTGGGCTTCATGAATTTTTTCTGTCAGAGTGGACTGAATATCCAGGGTGGTGACAAATCCTCTCGGTACTATCTCCAGTCGGAGCTCTCTGTGATCGTCGGCTAGATCCTGAGATGATCCTCCAGCTATGAGGGTGTTCACATAGCTTTTACGGCTCAAGGCATCTGCTACAACATTTGCCTTTCCTGGGTGATAATGCAATCTCATATCATAGTCCTTGATCAATTCTAGCCATCTCCTCTGCCTGAGGTTCAACTCCTTCTGCGTGTAAATATACTTCAAGCTCTTATGATCCGTGTAAACATCACAACTATTTCCGACAAGGAAATGTCTCCACGTCTTGAGTGCGTGCACTACGGCTGCTAACTCCAAATCGTGTGTGGCATAATTCATCTCGTGAGGTCATAGCTGTCTGGAGGTATAAGCTACAACTTTTCCTTCCTGCAAGAGCACTCCTCCGAGTCCTTGACTAGAAGCATCACAATATACCTGGTAATCCTTGTGTATTTCCGGCAAAATGAGCACTGGGGCTATAATCAAACATTTCTTCAGCTCCTAAAAACTGGCTTCACAATCCTCGGTCCAAATGTACTTGGCTTCCTTCTTCAACAGCTCAGTCATGGGTTTAGCAATCTTAGAGAAATTCTCAATAAATCTCCAATAATATCCTACGAGTCCGTGAAAACTGCGGATCTCCTTGACTGAGGTGAGGGACTGCCAGTTGGTGACCGATTCTACCTTGGTGGGGTCGACTGCTATTCCTTCTCCTGAAATAACATGTCCGAGAAATCCGACTTCCTTCAGCCAAAATTCACATTTGCTAAACTTGGCATATAACTGATGTTCTTGGAGTTTCTCCAGAACTAGACGCAGATGTTCCTTATGCTCTTCCTCGCTCTTGGAGAAAACCAATATGTCATCGATGAACACCACGACAAACTTGTCCGGATATTCCATAAATACCTTGTTCATCATGCTCATAAAATACGCAGGGGCATTAGTCAATCCGAATGACATGACTGTATACTCATATAAACCATACCTGGTGGTGAAAGCTGTCTTGGGTATATCCTGTTCACCAATCTTCAACTGATGATACCCTGATCGAAGATCGATCTTGGAGAATACCTTGGATCCAACTAGCTGATCAAATAAATCGTTAATCATCGACAGAGGGTACTTGTTCTTGATGGTCACGTCGTTCAATGAACGATAATCCACAACCATTCTCAGGGTTCCATCCTTCTTCTCTACCAAAAGAACTTGGGCTCCCCAAGGTGATGAGCTTGGCCGAATATATCCCTTCTCCAATAATTCCTTGATTTGCTTCTTGATCTCTTCCAAATCATTCGGGGGCATCCGATAGGGTCTCTTGGATATTGGGGCTGTGCCAGGCAATAACTCAATCAAAAACTCAATGTCTCTGTCCGGTGGCATTCCTGGTAATTCCTCCGGAAATACATCGGGAAAATCTTGCACTGCATGCACTTCCTCCTGAACAACTCCAGTGAGGGAATTCACCTGATGCTTCGTCGGGGTGCGTCTGGATACATACTTGATCCTCTTCTGCTCCGGGGTGATGAGCAAAATCGTCTTGCGGGCACAGTCGATGTTTCCTTCAAACTTCGTCAACCAATCCATGCCTAGGATTACATCCAAACTCTGGGATTCCAATACTATGAGGTCTGCGGGAAAATCATGATTTCCAATGCTGAGGGTCGAATGACATCCTATGCCTGCCTCGTCTCTCCTCCTGGGGAAGTGACCTGAAGCGGGGTTCTAAGGTTTCTAGTGGGCAACCCGTACTTTTCCACAACTACCCTTGATATGAATGAATGCGTTGCACCGGAATCAAAGAGTACTAATACTGGATGTGAATTTAATAAAAACTTACCAACCACAGTGTCTGGCTGATCATAGACGTCCTCCACGTCAATGTGATTCACCTGAGCACGAGGAGAAGGGTTGGGCTTCTTTGCTGAGCTTCCACTACCGTTGTCGTTTCCATTCCTCTGCTTGGCCTTCGGACAATCGGTGGCATAGTGTCCTGTCTTCTGGCACTTGAAATAGGTGATGTGACTCAGATCCTTCTGGGCCGGAGCGGGACGGTGTTGGTTGCCATTTCCTCCATTGTCTGACTTGGAGTTGTTGTCGTGGTTGCGATTGTTCCCATTCCCTCCATGGTTATGTCCTCCATGGGTGTGATGGGTACGTCCTCCCGAGTATGGGGCATAGCGGGGCTTTTGCTGAGCTCCGGAGTTGTACTTTCCCTGGCCATATTTCCGCTTGCGGCTACCAATCTGCTGCTGCTTGCCTTCAAGTATGGTGGCCTTGTCTACCAGCTCCTGGTAGTTGTTGAAGGTAGCCACCATTAGCTGCATTCCCAGCTCATCATTGAGTCCCTCGAGAAACTTCTCCTGCTTTTCGGCATCTGTGGCCACATCATCTGGGGCATAGCGAGATAATTTGCTGAACTCATCCACGTACTGCCCCACAGTATGGTTCCCCTGGCGTAAGTTGCGGAACTCACGCTTCTTCAGACTCATGGCTCCAGCTGATACATGAGCGGTGTGGAAAGCCTGCTGGAACTGATCCCATGTCATGGTGGCGACCGGATAAGTGGCGGTGTAGTTCTCCCACCAAGAGGCTACAGGTCCATCAAGCTGATGTGCAGCAAAGTGCACCTTTTCTGCATATGTACATCCAGCAGTGGCTAACTCCCTTCCGACCTTGTGGAGCCAATCATCGGCCACAATCGGCTCAGTCCTGCTAGAGAACACTGGCGGATTCAGCCTTAGGAAGCGGGCCAAGTTGTCAACAGGGGGTGGTGGCGGTGGATTGTTGTTGTTGTTGTTGTTGTTGTTCTGGTTCTGGATGAGCATCTGCATCAGGGCATTCTGCTGCTGGATCAGCTGGATGAGCTCCGGCGGAAAGTTGAAACCGGGGTCACGTCTCGGAGGCATCTGGTGTTTTGGAGTGGATGAGAAATTAGAATAGAACAAGGGTCTAATGAGAAAATGGCACTACCCATATGAATGCACAATCATAATCACACCAATCATTTATTCATTCATCTCAAACAAGGTTCAATCTCGGATTACAAAATCTCACGACTAATCGAAAATAATGGCCTAACTGATCGACGAAAAAAAAATAACATTGCGGTCGACTAAATGTCTTCATCAATTGTCCTTGCGTCCTTCGGTGTGTCGTCCTCTGGAGCGGTGTCTCCTCTTGCGGCTTCCTTCGATGGAGCTCTCTTCATAATCTTGGTCATTGCTCACGAGGGGTCCATCATCTCCACTCGGAAAAAGGTCTTCTCCCAGGTCCATCTTTTCCTCCAGTGTGGCAATATATTTATCCCGGTCCTCGATTCTATCCATAAAATCCTTGATTTCTTCTTCATGTTCAAGGAAGTTCGTGCGTGCTTTGTCCTCCAATTCCAGTTCACGGAACAACAGCCTCCCGTGTACCTTCGAGCTTCGGCGCGTCTGGATCTCCTGGTTCCCGAGGAGGCTCTCCAAGTCTTGGACATATGAAAGAATTGAGTCGTCCTCCACGGTACGGATGATATCTCCATTCCTAGCTCTGCCGGAAATAATGGCAAGGTCTGATGGGTTGAGCTTGGCCATGTACTCTTCTCGGAGATGTCCAAGTGCACGATAAATCGCCATGTCTCTTCTGAGGATCCAAGTGAAAGCGGTAAACTCAAAGTCGATGGGTTCCGAATGTCCTCCGAAGGTCCTCCCTGGAATGTGCACCTTAATCCTGTAGCGGGTATCCGTCGGAAGTGCATTGGTAGGCTTCCCGGTGATTGAGGGCAGAGCAATCTTCAGCTTCTTCACAATCTGAACCATCTTCTTCCCGAAAAGCATCGTCTCATCCGGCTGGCAAAACTCCGGTAGCAGAACTGGGGTGAACTCGGCGGCCATCTAGAATGTTGAAAATCGGAGGGAAGTCAGAAATGAACAGGGGAGAATTAAGGAATAGTAAGGACATAAAATAAAATAGTTTCTTTCTATGGCTTTCCGATCCTAGGGGTTACGTCCTACAGTCAGCATGTGCTCTGATACCATCTCTGTAGCGACCCGACCCAACATCGGTCAAGTCTATGTGTAGTTGTACCATCCCAAGATCATGCTGGCACACACAGTACATTGATGAAAAGATTCAAAGTTCAATCACACCTAAATTTATTACACGATTCTCATATCAAGTCTTTATTACATCATAATAAATTCAGCCGTAGGCCAACTCATGAGCAATGAACTAAATAAAGCTGCGGGAGCGTAGACGAATAGCGAGTCCATCCGACTCCATAGGGCAATCACCAAGCATAGATCGTAGCCTCGCTCCTGGTCGGAAAACTCCTCTGCAACATAAGACGTTGCAGCCGTATAGGTCAGCATTTTGAATATGCCGACAAGTCACAGAGAGAACAACAATAATGATGCTAACACTATATGCAATTTGGCTGTGGGGCTCTAAGTTTTATGTTTTTGCGAAAAAGCCAATTTTTACCTTTAACAAAGGACTTGCTTGCAATTACTACAAAATGTTGGTTGTTATTGAGATGGTTCCACCAACCAATGTCTCATTCCCAATTATTAAATAACCCTCAATTAATTTATTAAGTTCGGTGTTGAGATTTCCGAAAACTCTAATTCCAGAGGCTCATTTGTCCGTAATCGGGGACACGACTAATCGATTAGGTTTCTACTCTGCAGAGTCTTGTGCACTTTTACCCGCAAGAATCATTCCCTCCTTTATGTCCTCGCACTGCCTGGTGTTTGAAGACGGGACGAACGAAACAGGGTCTTCCGTAGAGTTTCTCTGGGCACAGCCGGTGCCCATCCATGTCCTACCGTTCTTCTACATCTACCGTCCAGAGTCACGCCTAAGGTCAACCCAGCCAGAGCACATAATGGCTTGCGGCTGCACATGTAAGCTTCCGGTCAAGGTGTATCCATCCGCCTCTTCGTGGCTGGGTGAAGCTTTCCGCAAGATGTCATGGCGCTTCTCCATGCATCCCGGCCATCCGCTGGTTTCTCCAGGGTGCCCGTCAACCGTCCTCCACCTAGTAGCGAATTCTAAGTCCATCTTGAGCTTGAAGTCATGGGGTTGTCATCATCTTGACTCTCACATCTCCCTTATGAATCTCTCAACCAACCCCGTCTACGAGCATAGCAAAATAAACTACATCGTCCCGGGTAATGGTAACAAGGGGAATTGGGTTCATCCTACCTCATGATACTACTCAAGAACATAACTTAAAATTCTCCTACTACATGCATGGTGAGGAGGAATAATTCTAATGCAACAAAATCATAGGTATTGTAAAACATGATCAAATGACTTGCCTGGCTGACGGTCTTCGAAAGCTAGCGACTCGAAATAGCAGGCCTCGCACTCCAGGAATTCTATCGAGTCAAACAATAGCACAAATAAGTATTCCACTAAATAACATAACAGCAAGCTAAAGGAAATCACACAAGCACTCAAACCAAAACCAAAGAAAACCAATTGAACAACAAGCCAACAACTAGCAAGAAAATAAAATAAACATTTTCTTTTCTGTAAATAAAAGTTCACCCTCTGTAACTACATAAACTAAGCTAAAATAAATTAGGGCAGAGGTAAAATAAAATTTTAAAATAACTAGAACAAGAGAAAACAGCAGCAAGCTAAAAAAACTAGAAAATCTTGTTTTTGAGTAAAACTATTTTTAATAAAGACTAAAAATACCCAGCTAAATTCCTACTACTAGGCAAGGTCATAACAAGGCAGGGGCAAAAGAATTGCCTAAAAATATTAATTCTAGCTCAATTTATAGCAGAAATACTAATCTGACTAAAACACATATAAAACATTTTTTTTACAACTAAAACATGGCCGAATCTATTTTTTACAGAAACAATAGTAAATTTGCAAACTAGAGCAAAAAGAATCAACAAAAAATATTGAATAACCTAAAAGATATAGATTTTATAAAATTGCAACTATTCTGTTAAAAACAGAAACGAATATTAAACAAAAAAACTAAGGCGCTAACGGGCCGAAACAGTGAGCACTCTAAAACTATCTAACGCGCGAGCGATCTTTAACTGAAACGTATACGGCTAAGCAGACTAAACCGATCGGGCTGGTCTAACTGAACCGCAACTTAAAATAAACCGAAACTAAAACTGATCTAATGTAAAAAAAACCTAACCATTCACTATTTCTAATCTATGTCGTAGATTGCAGATCGAATGGTGGAGGGGGCTTGGGCTTACAGCAAACAACGGCGACAGATGGAGACGACGGCGGCGACTCGGGCGATGGCGGTTCGGCGGCTCCGGTCGTTGGGGAAGGAGACGGAGGCGTTCAGGCGATGCGGTGGAGTTTGGGGAAGTCGGGGACGGGGTCGCTGGACTCGGAGACGTCGGAGGCGATGGAGACGTGCTCGGGTGAGCTCCTACTCCGGCGGGCGGCGGTCGAGCTCGAGGGCGACATTTCTGTGTATGAGAGGGCGGAAGACCTTGTCAAAAAGGTGGGTAACGGCGAGGGGAGTACGTGGGTGGAAATTGGAGTCAAGGGAGTGCTCACCGGAGTCGGAACGGGCGGCGAACTGCGGCGGCAGCAGCGAGATCGGGGCGGTGAGGGCGCGAGCTATGGGTGGAGTTGAGCTTAGTGTTTTAGGGGGATCGAGAGAGGAGGCCAAGGGGTTTATATAGGGCATAAGCGTGGGCGAGGGGTCGACTCGGGATCGTGATCCCATGGAACTCGGACGCGGCGGCGGCGTCGAACGCGCTCTGGCGCGGTGTCGTGGGCGAGGGGTTAGGGATAGGGTGGGGCCGACGGGTCAGTGAGAGAGGGAGAGGAGGGTCCGGTCGGGCGACCGAAGCGGAGGCAGCTCGGGCGTGCGGCGCGCTTGGCTGCGACCTCAGTGCTGGTGGGCTGCGGCCTCGGCGACTGGGCCTGTTGGCCTGGCGCCTCGCGCGCCGTTTTTCTTTGAATTAAGGCAGAGAGAAGATAAAATATAGAGAAATATATAGTACTTTTATAAAGAACATATATATATATTAATAAACTCAGAAGGATTAATCCTAAAACATGGAAATTTTTCCAGAGGCAAAACAGAAACTAAAATAAAACACTTTTTCCAAATTCCAAATAAAATCAAATTTGAATTCAAACTTTTTTGGCAATATTTTCTTCTGACATTTTTCTTCGGAGTGTCATGTTTACTCCTCTCAAACTTTTGCTCAAGTATTTGTCAGGTATTTTTGAAATAAATTTTCAAATGCCAAGTTGAATCCAAACAAAACTCAAATGCCTCTGAAAAATTTCCAAATGTCACTCAATTCAAACAAAATGCATAGATGCTTAGCTAATAATTGTAAAACATTCCAAATTGAAAATTTGGGATGTTACAAAATACTTACGCTACTTTGCTGCATCACCCTTTCCTCTTCAAGGGAAAACCAACGCATGCTCAAGAGGTAGCAAGAAGGATTTGTGGCACCGTTGCCGGGGAGATCTACGCACAAGTCAAGACATACCAAGTACCCATCACAAACACTTCTCCCTCACATTACATTATTTGCCATTTGCCTCTCGTTTTCCTCTCCCCCACTTCACCCTTGCCGTTTTATTCGCCCTCTTTTTCCGCTCGTCTCTTTTCACTTGCTTCTTGTGTGTCCGTGTGTTAGTCGTTTGTTTCACCCTCATGGCGAATCCTTTATCTCTTCCTTTGTCTCCCGAGTTTGAAGTTCTTCACTTCAAACAAAGACAAGGAGAAAATTTAAAAGATGCTTGGTGTAGGATGATGGAATCTTATCGTAATTGTACCCTAGAGGTAAATTTTAGAATTTTACTTCGCAATTTTTATGTTGGACTAAATATGTCCCATAGACAACTCTTAGATTCTGTTGCCAAAGGCAATTTTATCGAAATTGATCCCAGCATTGCGCATGAACTTATAGAGGGAATAGTAGGAATACTTCCCCAAAATAAGGGACTTCATCCTACTCAGGAAGAGACACAAGTTTTTGAGAAAATTTGCGAAGCAACAAAAATCTTACAAAAGTCTCTTGAACCTCTCAAAAGTGTGAGCGGAAACCTTCACCGTATGAATATGTTGATCACCCTTTGCAATAAGCAGTTGGATTCTTTAGATCTTAAAATTTCCGAATATGAAGGGAAACACAAAGAACCTCCTGGATTCGAGCATGACTCCACTAAAAAGATAAAAACCAAAGATGATAATACCTAGATCTATCCTTGTTTTTATGCCTAGCTAGGGGCGTTAAACGATGGCGCTTGTTGGGAGGCAACCCAATTTTATTTTTGTTCCTTGCTTTTTGTTCCTGTTTAGTAATAAATAATTCATCTAGCCTCTGTGTCGATGTGTTTTTATGTTTTAATTAGTGTTTGTGCCAAGTAGAACCAATAGGATCTTCTTGGGTGATAGTTGTTTGATCTTGCTGAAAAAGACAGAAACTTTGTGCTCACGAAAATAATTGTTAAAATTCACCAGAATGTGATAAAATACCAATTCGTTTTGCACTAGATCATTATACAAATTATCTAGGTTGTCCTAGTTCTTCAGAATTTTTGGAGTTCCAGAAGTATTCAGACAAATCAGATTGCTACAGACTGTTCTATTTTTGACAGATTCTGTTTTTGTGTGTTGTTTGCTTATTTTAATGAATCTATGGCTAGTATCGGGGGGTATGAACCATAGAGAAGTTGGAATACAATAGGTTTAACACCAATATAAATAAAGAATGAGTTCATTACAGTACCTTAAGGGTGTGGTTTGTTTTCTTATACTAACGGAGCTCATGAGTTTTTCTGTTGAGTTTTGTGTTGTGAAGTTTTCAAGTTTTTGGGTAAAGATTTGATGGATTTTGGAGTAAGGAGTGGCAAGAACCTAAACTTGGGGATGCCCAAGGAACCCCAAGGTAAAATTCAAGGACAACCAAAAGCCTAAGCTTGGGGATGCCCCGGATGGCATCCCCTCTTTCGTCTTCTTCCATCGGTAACATTACTTGAGGCTATATTTTTATTCACCACATGATATGTGTTTTGCTTGGAGCGTCTTGTATGATTTGAGCCTTTGCTTGTTAGTTTACCACAATCATCCTTGCTGTACACACCTTTTGGAGAGACACACATGAATTGGAATTTATTAGAATACTCTATGTGCTTCACTTATATCTTTTGAGCTAGATAAGTTTGCTCTAGTGCTTCAGTTATATCTTTTAGAGCACGGTGGTGGTTTTATTTTATAGAAATTATTGACCTCTCATGCTTCACTTATATTATTTTGAGAGTCTTTTAGAACAGCATGGTAATTTGCTTTGGTTATAAAATTAGTCCTAATATGATAGGCATCCAAGATGGGTATAATAAAAACTTCCATATAGAGTGCATTGAATACTATGAGAAGTTTGATACTTGATGATTGTTTTGAGATATGAAGATGGTAATATTAGAGTCATGCTAGTTGAGTAATTGTGAATTTGAGAAATACTAGTGTTAGAGTTTTGCAAGTCCCGTAGCATGCACGTATGGTAAACGTTGTGTGACAAATTTGAAGCATGAGGTGTTTCTTTGATTGTCCTCCTTATGAGTGGCGGTCGGGGACGAGCGATGGTCTTTTCCTACCAATCTATCCCTATAAGTGCATCTAGTGCCACCCCTAGTTGGTTTTGGAGTATTGACGACAAACCTGGTTGAGGGACTAATGTGTTTGTGAGAATTGCAGGATAACACAGGTAGTAGTCCCTCATTGATTCGGTTTTCCTACCGGAGATGACCCCTAAAAATATATGAAGACATTGAAGACAATAGTGGTATGTGAAGATATTCACATTGAAGACTATGAGAAGAGAAGACATTGCATGAAGACTATGGAGCGCGAAGACTTAGTTGTTTCGTTGTTTCCTTTTCTTCTTTGTTGAGTCATAGGAACCACCGTACTGTTAAGTGGGGTCCCAGTGAACAAAGTCAGAATGACTGAAGTGATGCTCAACCAAAATCCTATTTCTTCGAGCGAAGACAATGAGAGAAAATCTTATCCAGAGCTGGATGAGTCAGCTTTACTTGTAGCCCAAGTAAAGTTGTCGCGTGTGTTTGAAATCTGACCGTTGGGACATGTGTCAGTTCCTGAGTGACCCAGGGTCATTTCGGACAAATCAGGTCGGGTTGCCTAGTGGCTATAAATATCCCACCCCCCTACACCATAAATTGCAGGCTGCTTAGAGTTAGTGCACGGCTTTTGTCGTTTGAGAGCAACCCACCTCCGAAGCTTTTGAGAGAGAGAGAAATCCTTGCGAGGTCAAAGCCCAAACACCCAGAGCCAAAGAGTGTTAGGCATCACTGAAGTCTTTCTATCCGCGTGACCTGAAGACTTGTTACACTTGAGGACTGTGAATCCTCCAGCCGGTTAGGCGTCGCGTTCTGAGCATCCAAGAGTCATTGTGGATCGCCGGTGAACGAAGTCTGTGAAGGTTTGGAATTATACCTTGAAGACTTACCAGAGTGATTGGGCGAGGACTGGGTGTCCTTAGCTCAAGGGGAATAAGGTGAAGACGTGGTCTTCTGAGTTGAATCTCAGCCTCCCTAACCAGACGTACAGTTGTCACAGCAACTGGAACTGGTCCAACAAATCATGTGTCCTCACCAAGTGACTGGTTCTATCCTCTCCCTCTCTTTACTTACAGTTTGTCTTCGTGAAGTCATTGCCTACTTGCACTACTTGTTTGACTTCACTGTGTGACTACTATCATTGTTTGGCTTCATACTATCTTCCATCCTGATCTTTACTACCTAGCTGCTATTAGTCTTCATGCTTTCACTTCATTGCATCCTTGACTATGGCTTGCTTAGTGTAGTCTACCTTCCGCTGCATATCAATAGGTTCATTTCTATTGTTTGTCTTCAAAACTCTCATGTTTTGAAGACGTTCATAAAAATCGCATATTCACCCCCCTCTAGTCGATAACTAGCACTTTCAATTGGTATCAGAGCAAGGTACTCCCTTGTTCTGTGTGATTCGGTTTAACCACCTGGAGTTTTAGCTATGTCGACTGCAGGGCTAATCAAAGTCTTTGCTGCTTGCCCCGTCTTCGATGGAACTGAATATCCCTACTGGAAGAATAAGATGCGCATGCATCTTGAAGCCATTGATGTCGAGCTCTGGTATGTCGTCAAGAATGGCGTTCCCAAGACTGGTGAAGGTGTCACCCCTGCTGATGTCAAGAAGTTCATTCAAATGGATTCTACTGCCAAGAACATCATCTGTGGTCATCTGACCAAGGACAGTATGGCCGTGTGAGTGCTCTGGAAACGTCGATGCTAGTCTGGGACTGGCTCTCCAAGGTCAACGAAGGCGTCTCAACCCAGAGAGATCAAAGGATCAGTGTTCTTCGCAACCTCTTCAACCGCTTCAAGAGAAATGACAATGAGAATGTCCAGCTCACGTTTGATCGCCTCACTGACATCACAAATGAGCTTCGTGCTCTCGGCGCCACTGAGATCACCAAGCATGAAATCGTCAAGACACTACTGAGATCACTTGACAGCTTGTTCGACACCCTTGCCCTGATGATACAAGAATGCCCTGACTTCAAGACACTCGATCCGTCTGATATACTTGAGAGGCTCAACACACATGAGTTCCAGCTATCTGAGAAAAGAGATATCTATGGTCCCAACTATGGCCGAACTCGTGCTTTGAAGGCAAAAGTTGTTTCCTCATCTGAAGAAGAATCTGACTGCGGTTCTAATGATCCTGAAGACATTGGAAAGGAACTTGCTATGCTTATGAAGAAGTTCCAGAAGTTCACTAAGAAGAAGGGCTTCAGAAAGTCTTCACGATCCATATTAAGATATGATGAAGCTTCCACTCATGACTACAAGAAGAGAACATGTCACAAGTGCAAGAAACCTGGACACTACATCTCTGACACAGTGGGACAATGAGAACAAGAAGAAGAAGAAGAGCAAGGAATATGATTCTGATGACAAGAAGAAGAAGAAATCCTCAAAGTCTTCTTCCAAGTCCTCATCCAAGTCTTCATCTCATAAGAAGAGCTCATCTGGCAAGGCTCGTGCTTTTGTTGGCAAGGATATGGATTCAGAGGAGGAGTCTACTTCTAAGGAGACGGAGGTGGAGTCTGAGGATGAGTCCGACCCTGGCGTTGCAAGTCTGGCTCTAGCTACAGCCTACGTCGCCAAGTCCATCTTCAACACTGAAGACAATGGCCCCATCACCAACGTTGATGCTAATGACAAGGACGACTCTGCTCCCACCTACTGCTTCATGGCACGTGGTGCCAAGGTAAAATCACGCGATGCTTACTTTCAAACATCAAGTGAAGATGACTCTGATTGTGAATCCAAACCCTGCTGCAAAACACTTGCTAAAATTGCAACTGAACAACAGAAAGCTATGGAACATACTCAAAAAATGTTAGACAAAAGCGATGACCTGTTGGACGCGGAAATGACCCGTTCTCAGTCCTTAATTGAAGACATAAAAAATCTTCATGTTAAGTACCAGGAACTTGAAAGTCGTCATGAAACGCTCTCAACCACTCATGAAAAGCTCTCCTATGATTATCTTCAAAGGAAGCAAGAGCTTGAGAAATTGAGAGCGGCTCATGAAGATCTTCAAAAAGAGAATGAGTCACTTCGCGCTCAACATATCAGTTCCGCTCAGGAAGGATTTGAACCACCATGTCTAAAATGTCTTGAGCGTGATAACGCTACTTCTGTTCCTGAATGTTCTACTGCTGCTACTGTTGCAATATCTTCAACTGTTGATGTGGTAACTAACCCCTCTGTTGAGGATACCACTACTATTGCTGATGAAAATGCTAGGTTGAAGACATTGCTTGAAACAGGGACGTACAAAAGTCTCAAAGGGCATCAGACACTGTGTGATGTCCTCAAAAAGTAGATTCTGAACCGAAACCCTAGGAAAGAGGGTGTTGGGTTCGAGAGGAAAATGAATGTTGATGGCTCCTATTGGAAGCCTGAGCAGTACCCCAAAACCACATGGATTGCTGCAAAGGGACCTTCAATGGATCCATCCACCTTATCTGGCTTCACTTGTGCTAACCCTATTATCATTGATGAATCCTTTGATGCAAACTATAAACTGTTTAAGAATCAGAATGGTGAAGTGTTTGCCAGGTATATTGGTACTAACTGCAGGAATGGGCCACCTATGAAGAAGATCTGGGTTCCCAAAAGTTGTCTTGAGAATCTTCCTGTGAATGTCATCATGACACCGCCTGGGAAGAAGACAAATCCCAGACCAAAGGCTTCGTATGGTCCAAAGGCTTCATACAGACAGAGGACTCACCCGAGTCACCCTAACGCAAATGTTTTGCGGGGAAATCATACTCAGACTGATGAATATGAGCGTGTTTCTTCAAACCGCTATGATCATAAAACTAAGAACTTTTCTGCTTATTCATATGATTATCATTCATCTCCTGCAAGGCTATTTGCTAGGGCTCCAAAGCCAAAGTTCTCAGATGCTGCACTTAGACTCATTGCTTCTAAGCCACCCCTGAAGATGTGGGTGGTTAAGAAGAATTAACTTTCTTTTTGCAGGGAAAGGTCTCCAGCCGGAAATCAAAGGCGTCTGATGCTAATGCTGGCGACCTAAAACATCTTGTAGGGCGCAAGATCAAATGCCCAAATGGTCTTACTATGTATTTTGTTCCTGAATCACTTGCCAATCATCCTATCAGTCCTAATCTTGATCTGAGCTTTGATAATCCTCTTGCCCGTCAAATGTTTATGCTTCACAATACTCTTGGTGAAGCCTATCCCCCTAACTGTACTGTAGGGTATGACACCTCATGCTTCAGAATGGATTATGGACAGCGGAGGCACTAATCATATGACTCGCGATCGAAGTCTTCTCATGGACTCAACCTTACGACCATCTGACAAGAGTCACATCACATTTGCTGACACTGGTAAAAGCAAGGTATTGGGTCTAGGTAGAGTTGCAATCTCAAAGGATCAGCACATGGATAAAGTGATGCTGGTTGAATCCCTTGGTTTCAACTTAATGTGTGTCTCAATGCTTTGTGACTTGAACATGATTGTGATATTTGGAAAATATCATTGCCTTGTACTAATGGAATCTGAAAAGTCTCTAGTCTTTGAAGGGTACCGGAAAGATGATCTGTACATGGTAGATTTCTCAGCAAGACCACAGCTTGCCGTATGTCTTCTAGCAAAAGCTTTAGAGTGTTGGCTCTGGCATCGGAGGCTAGGGCATGCTGGCATGAGGAACTTACACACTCTCGCAAAGAAGAAGCATGTCATAGGCATTGAGGGTGTCAAGTTCAGGAAGGATCACTTGTGCGGTGCCTGTGAAGCTGGAAAGATGACTAGGGCCAAGCATCCCTCGAAGACAATCATGACGACATCTCAACCCTTCGAGCTGCTACACATGGACTTATTTGGCCCTACCCACTACTCTACTCTCACTACTAATGCTTGTCTCTATGGCTTCGTCATTGTTGATGATTATTCAAGATACACGTGGGTGCACTTAATTCTCTACAAGACTGAAGTGCAGGACGTCTTCAGACGCTTCGCCAACCGTGCCATGAAAAAATATGGCGTCAAGATCAAGCATATCAGAAGTGACAACGGCACAGAGTTCAAGAACACCGGCCTCGACCTTTACTTGGATACATTAGGCATCACTCATGAGTTCTCAGCTCCGTACACCTCAGCAGAATGGCATCGTGGAGCGTAAGAACAGAACGCTCATTGAGATGGCACGGACAATGCTTGATGAATACAAGACTCCAAGAAAGTTCTGGCCTGAAGCTATTGATACTGCATGCCATGTCATCAACCGTGTTTATCTTCACAAGCTTCTGAAGAAAACATCCTATGAACTCCTCACTGGTAAGAAGCCAAATGTCAGTTACTTCAGAGTATTTGGTGCTAGGTGCTGGATCAAGGATCCACATCACACTTCAAAATTTGCACCAAAAGCACATGAAGGTTTTATGCTCGGTTATGGAAAGGATTCGCACTCCTACAGAGTCTTCAACCTCTTTCACTATAAAGTGGTTGAAACTGTGGATGTGTAGTTCGATGAGACTAACGGCTCGCAAAAAGAGCACCTGCCAAATGTGCTAGATGAAGTTCCACCTAGTGAATCCATCAAGCTCATGGGAACTCGAGAAATCATACCGTCTGAAGCACAGCCTGAAGAGGAACTTATCATTTCTGCACCTAATCAACCAGAAGACAATAATCAGCCCGGAGACAATCCTCCTAACGATGACAATGATCAGCAAAACAAAATCTTCGTCCAATTCATCCTCGTGTTGCAAATGAAGTACAGATTGAGAAGATTATTGATAGCATCAATGCGCCTGGTCCACTCACTCGTTCAAGAGCAACACAGCTAGCAAATTTCTATGGGCACTTTGCATTTGTCTCAATATCTAAACCCAAGAAAGTTGTTGAAGCCTTCATGGAACCTGAATGGATTCAAGCTATGCAAGAAGAGCTTCAACAGTTCAAGCTGAACAATGTCTGGGAACTTGCAAACGTCCTGACCCTCGCAAGCACAACATAATAGGCACAAAATGGATATATCGCAACAAGCAAGATGAGCATGGTCAAGTTGTCAGAAACAAGGCTCGTCTCGTTGCTCAAGGATACACTCAGGTTGAAGGGATTGACTTTGATGAAACATTTGCTCCAGTGGCTAGGCTTGAAGCTATTCGCATATTGCTAGCCTATGCAAATCATCACAACATCCTACTGTATCAAATGGATGTGAAAAGTGCATTTCTCAACGGAAAGATTGAAGAAGAAGTGTATGTTGCACAACCTCCTGGCTTTGAAGATCCAAAACATCCTGATATGGTGTACAAGCTAAACAAGGCACTGTATGGCCTCAAACAAGCCCGTCGCGCTTGGTATGATACACTCAAAGACTTCCTGAAGAGCAAAGGCTTCAAACCTGGTTCCCTGGATCCCACACTCTTCACGAAGACATATGATGGTGAACTGTTTGTGTGCCAAATATACATGGATGACATTATCTTCGGCTGCACCAACCAGAAATACAGTGATGAGTTTGGACACATGATGCAAGAGCAATATCAGATGTCAATGATGGGTGAGCTGAAGTTCTTCCTTGGTCTTCAAATCCGTCAACAAAGCAATGGCATCTTCATATCTCAAGAGAAATATCTCAAAGATTGCCTGAAGAATTTTGGAATGCAAGACTGCAAAGGTTACACGACGCCAATGCCAACCAAGAGTCATCTGGGTCCTGACGCCAATGGTAAAGAGTTCGATCAAAAGGTATACCGCTCCATGATTGGTTCTTTACTTTATTTATGTGCATCTAGGCTAGATATTATGCTTAGTGTTTGCATGTGTGCTCGATTTCAAGCGGCACCAACTCTCAACATATAAGTGAATGTCTTCGTGCTATGAGGTCAATGTCTTCTAAACTGACTTATCTTCAAAATCTTCTGAGAATGCATATGACCTCTTCCCCTTCCCTCGCATCTCTAATGCTGTCACGGGTACATGTCCGTGGGAGAATCCCTTGGTTCTCATAGTCTGCATTCATTTGCAGAATTCTTACAACATCATATCAACTCTCCCGAAGCCAGTTCCTGTCTGACCAGCAGACGGAAGCCTTTGATAGTGTTGAAACCATTCAGTCTGAACTTCATGGCAACACAAAAGTCTGCAAGGAAGGGTGGCAGACAGCGCCGTGGGAACACATCAAAAGATTTGCCACCAGACCTCTATGAGCTGTACAAGACAGATCCAGAGGAGGACTACAATCAGCGAAAAACCCGAATCTAATGGATTCGAAGATATTGGGCAGAACAATGGTACAAGTACAGGTTCGTGACCCAGGAATATGCTGAGAAGAATGCCATCAAGCGACCCTGGGGAGACATCTTGTACAAAAATCTTCCACCCAGGTCCAGAGCTGAAGCCATTGAACAAGGCTTCTACCCTTGCATGGTCCATGGACCACAGCCTGCAGATGCCGACCCATCTTCATTGCTATGGTGTCGTGACGACAATCTATTCAAGCGCAACTTCCAGTTTGCCAAGAACTCGGCCAAAGAAAACAAGAAGTCGCGGGGATTAGACTTCAACCCCGGTCCCTCTGCTCCTCGTGTCGATGGCACACGCAAAGCTGAACCCAATCTTGTTGGGCCCTTCTACAACCTGGAAGGTCTCATCACTCATATTATGGTTCAAGGGAAAGACGTGGATCAACCTGTAGATGACGTTGATTCTGACGAAGCGCCTGCACCACCGAAGCCTAAGAAGCTGAAAAAACCCAAGGCTTCGAAGCCTTCCACTGCACCAAAAGCTTCGCGAGCGAAGCCTCTGGCCACTGCTCCTCCTGCACCAAGTGTGCAGTCTGAAATCTCTCACGCATCTCCAAGTCTGAGAAAAAGAAGAAGAAGCCCATGCACACCACTGGTCCAGCTCTGACCCCTGCTACTGTTCTGAGGAATGAAAATGACGCCATTGATTTGTCAAGTGACGACGATCTTGCTGATGACGCTCTTGAGTAGCTGATAAAGAGCAAGCAAGAGGCGGAAATCTTCAATGATTTGCCTCTCTTTGACGTGGAAGTATTGAACAACTTCATTGATGAGTGGTTTGATACCCCCAATCTCAGCTTTGATGATCTGCAACTTCCCGTCGGCCTAAGCGTCTCCTTCCATGGAGCCATTGCTCCTGAGCTGGCTCTTGCTCAAAAAATTGTTGAGCTAAAGCACAAGATCGATTATGAAAAGGCTCAGTTCAAGAAGCATGTGGCCAAGCTCAGCGTAACAGACGTTCAGAACATCAAGGTCATGCCGCATGAGCTCAAGGAAGTGTTTCACAAGAAACGTGAAGAAGCCAAAGGTTCTCGAGAGCGCATGAAGCTTCTGGCTGCAAAGTGTGTTCAAGCTTACAATGAAGCTGAGAAGCGCAAGGCACTTGGGCGTCCTGGCATCAACCCTAAGATGGCTGCCAAGCAGAAGAAGAAGCCTGCTGTGGACCAAGCTGAACCATCCAGGCGGGAAGAACCTCGCATTGTCTTCCCCGCTAGTATGAAGGCGTGAAGCCTAAGATCCCCACAGTAGCTTCAGAGCTTCAGAAGACAAGGGCAGCCGAAGCCAAAGCCAGAAAGCGCAAGACCAAGAACACCACTGACGATGCTCCACCCACCAAGAAGCGCAAGACCAAGAAGAAAGATCGGGCTGCTCCCACAGAGCCCCTTGTCGTCGAGCCAATTTCTGTTGCTCGTCCTCCATCTGCACAACAAGAACGCCTTTTGATAGTTCATGAGCCTACTTCTCCAGAGGCTCCTGAAGCTGAAGACATTCCAGCTGTTGACCCCACCGTAGCTGAAGACATTGGTCATCAAGACAATGTTGAAGATAATGAAGTCCTTCCTCAGATCGAGCATAATGTGGTATCATCGCTTGTTCTCACGAACAACGAACTCATCACCATTGGTCGTCCTTTGACGCCAATTGCTCAGGATGACTCATGGGCTGATCACCCTCAAGACTCCCCCCGTCAAGCAGAAACACCAGTTACTCCCCCAACTCAAGTCGCCACTCCGGTGATTGAAGATGAAGACTTTGTGGCCCAACTAACTCCATCTCCACAAGCGTCGCCAGCGTTCCGCAGGCTTCGCAAAGGACCAAGGCCACAGGTCACTCTGTCAAGTGTTCCAGAAGGAGAAGAGCGCCAATCGGTTTCACGCCAAGTCTTTCCTGAAGCCTCTCCAACTGTGAACAACCACGAGACTGAAGCCAACATGGCTGAAGATATTCCGACTGCATCAGCCGATGACTAAGAAGAACCACGAGTTGAAGAAGAACGTGTTGCTACACCCCCAACCAATCCTGAAGTTGTTCTCGAGGAGAACGTGTCCAACCCTCCAGCTACTCAAGTGGAGGTTAACAACATTGAGGCGACCACCAACACCAACACTGAAGCCAATGAGGTTGTCATGGCTGAAGCTAATGTGGCGCCTGAAGTCAATGTGGTGCCCGAAGTGATAGCACCTGAAGTCAATGCTTCACCTGATGCAAATCTGCAGCCTGAAGTCACTGCCACTGCCACTACTCCTGTACCGCCTCCCAGGCCACATACTATCGAGCAAGCATACAATTATGATCAGCTAGTCACTGTTAGATGGCCTATTCTGGTTCCTCCACCTGTTGCTGGTCCGCAATTTGATTATCATGTCGAACACAGGCCTCAGGTCCAGAAGCCAAAGCCAAGATTGCCCAGGTTTCCAGGCACTGCCACTTCACCAGGGTCCTTCAATGCAAATGGCTTCATTGCGCACAACACCTTCTTTGATAGCGCCAAGAACCCCTATTCCAAGCCAAGGATTTCATCTGATCGGTTCTGGAGCTATCAGCAGCGCAGCTACTACTCATGTGTTCTCTATGATCAAGGGCGCATCTTCCCTCATATGCGTCTTGACTGCGAAGCCATTGCTGGATTGCCATGCCTTGAAGAAGCCCTTGACTGCTTCCGTGATGCTGGATTGCTGAATTTTGTGACTGATAAGGGGCATTGGAATGAAGAGCTTCTGCTGCAATTCTATGCCACCCTCCACATTCGCGGCTACAACAGGGATCCGAAGACATGGGTCCTTGAGTGGATGACAGGCAACATACACCATGAAGCTAAAGCTTTTGATATTATTGAGCTCACTAGTCTGCCCACTCCAGGTGAACTATATGAACCTGGTTGTCAGCTTCACCACAATGCATTGGAGAGCATCTTTCAGAAGCCAGAGCCCAACATGAGCCAAATGCCAAGCATGATGAAGCCTCTGCCACATGACGCTGATTACCCAAATGAGTTCTTTGTCGAAGACCTAGAGTATCTGCCCCGCACTATTTATCATATCATCAGGCGAACTCTATGGCCTGTCAAAGGACATTCTTCAGCAGCGAAACTTGAAGGAGCAATGAAGACTTTGGTCTTTTATATCCTCAACGGCATCAGCTTCAATGCTCAAGACTTCTTTATCAGGCAGTTGGCTGCATCAGGCTCCGATCTCTTTGGACTGAAGTTCTACGCTCCATGGGTTATGCGCCTCATCAAGCTACATTCAGCTGTCAACTATCAGCCCTCTGCTCGCAACCATCTGATCTTTCTGCCAGAGGTTGATATGTCAGTTGAAGCCATATACCCAGAGCCTGCCAAGGAGCCTGTTTGTCTTCACAATGCTGATCACCAAAGCTTCACGCAACCCATTGAAGGAGTCCAGGCAGTCACTCGTGTTTATCCTTTGGCTGGAATACACGCTTACCTCACCGTGCTCAAACTGAAGCCACTGAAAGCACTATTGCTCAAAGGCCTCGGAAGCAGTCTCGTGTTCTCAATGAGCGAGAGCTTCTCGTCGCACTTCATCAGAAACAGGATAAGCATCACTACTGTCTGAAGCGGCAGATGCAAAGCCTCTTGGTGGACGTTAATCGCATTCGCAATCTTGCCACCAAGAATGCCTTTGTTACACAGGAAACCTGTCGGAGGTCATGGAAGATTTTGACATTGCTGAGTGCTGAAGCAGATCTTCAAGACGATGGCTTCACTAAAAGATTCAAGTTTGACTCCACTCCTCCAAGGAATGTTGTCTTGCGTCGAACTCTGTCTCTTGAAGACTTTGATTATTCCTCCTCAGCTGCAACGGTGAATGCCAGAGTGATAGATGATCAAGATGATGCTACTTCACCACCTCCAACTTCAGCGCGTATCGACACTGCACCAAGTACTTCTGCACCGCCAAACCCCGACGCCGACCCTGCAGCTTCTCCTACTCCTTCTGGGAACGAGTAGAGGCTCTATGTCTTCAAACCTTTTTGGTCCTTACTGACAAAAGGGGGAGAAGCATATGAGTTGATAGTCTTCAAGCGGGTCCATATAGGCGGTTGCTTTATATTTTGCCTAGTGTTTACAACTCTCGCTTTTGATACATTTGGTTCTTTGAGTTGTAACACTTAAACTTCATGGTCGTCTGCTACTTGTTTGCTATTCTATGATGCGATGATAAATTCCGCATGTGCGATGATAAATCCCGCACGAAGTCATATTGCAGACGTCCATTTTTCATTATACATGTCATTATCTTCGTTATATCAAATCATGCATGATGAATTGTCTTCATAAGTTGAAGAGGATCTCCACAAGTACAACCTGCCATGTGCATTTGCATTCCAAAAGCAAATTACTTATATGCACATCTTCAGGGGGAGCCTTTTGCTACTTATGAAGACAATACCTAAATCCTTTACAATTTCACATACTTTTATCCCCGTTGAAAACTTCAACTAGTTTGTCATCAATCACCAAAAAGGGGGAGATTGTAAGTGCATCAAGTGCCACCCCTAGTTGGTTTTGGAGTATTGACGACAAACCTGGTTGAGGGACTAATGTGTTTGTGAGAATTGCAGGATAACACAGGTAGTAGTCCCTCATTGATTCGGTTTACCTACCAGAGATGACCCCTAAAAATATATGAAGACATTGAAGACAATAGTGGTATGTGAAGATATTCACATTGAAGACTATGACAAGAGAAGACATTGCGTGAAGACTATGGAGCGCGAAGACTTAGTTGTTTCGTTGTTTCCTTTTCTTCTTTGTTGAGTCATAGGAACCACCGTACTGTTAAGTGGGGTCCCAGTGAACAAAGTCAGAATGACTGAAGTGATGCTCAACCAAAATCCTATGTCTTTGAGCGAAGACAATGAGAGAAAATCTTATCCAGAGCTGGATGAGTCAGCTTTACTTGTAGCCCAAGTAAAGTTGTCGCGTGTGTTTGAAATCTGACCGTTGGGACACGTGTCAGTTCCTGAGTGACCCAGGGTCATTTCGGACAAATCAGGTCGGGTTGCCTAGTGGCTATAAATATCCCACCCCCCTACACCATAAATTGCAGGCTGCTAAGAGTTAGTGCACGGCTTTTGTCGTTTGAGAGCAACCCACCTCCGAAGCTTTTGAGGGAGAGAGAAATCCTTGCGAGGTCAAAGCCCAAACACCCAGAGCCAAAGAGTGTTAGGCATCACTGAAGTCTTTCTGTCCGCGTGACCTGAAGACTTGTTACACTTGAGGACTGTGAATCCTCCAGCCGGTTAGGCGTCGCGTTCTGAGCATCCAAGAGTCATTGTGGATCGCCGGTGAACGAAGTCCGTGAAGGTTTGGAATTCTACCTTGAAGACTTACCAGAGTGATTGGGCGAGGACTGGGTGTCCTTAGCTCAAGGGGAATAAGGTGAAGACGTGGTCTTCTGAGTTGAATCTCAGCCTCCCTAACCAGACGTACAGTTGTCACAGCAACTGGAACTAGTCCAACAAATCATGTGTCCTCACCAAGTGACTGGTTCTATCCTCTCCCTCTCTTTACTTACAGTTTGTCTTCGTGAAGTCATTGCCTGCTTGCACTACTTGTTTGACTTCACTGTGTGACTACTATCATTGTTTGGCTTCATACTATCTTCCATCCTAATCTTTACTACCTAGCTGCTATTAGTCTTCGTGCTTTCACTTCATTGCATACTTGACTACGGCTTGCTTAGTGTAGTCTACCTTCCGCTGCATATCAATAGGTTCATTTCTATTGTTTGTCTTCGAAACTCTCATGTTTTGAAGGCGTTCATAAAAATCGCCTATTCACCCCCCCCTCTAGTCGATAACTAGCACTTTCAATCCCCCTAGGAGCATGCGCGTAGTGCTTGGTTTTTGATGACTTGTAGATTTTTGCAATAAGTATGTGAGTTCTTTATGACTAATGTTGAGTCCATGGATTATACGCACTCTCACCATTCCATCATTGCTAGCCGCTTCGGTACCGTGCATTGCCCTTTCTCACATTGAGAGTTGGTGCAAACTTCGCCGGTGCATCCAACCCCCGTGATACGATACGCTCTATCACACATAAACATCCTTATATCTTCCTCAAAATAGCCACCATACCTACCTATTATGGCATTTCCATAGCCATTCCGAGATATATTGCCATGCAACTTTCCACCATTCTGTTTATTATGACACGCTTCATCTTTGTCATATTGCTTTGCATGATCATATAGTTGACATCGTATTTGTGGCAAAGCCACCATGCATAATTTCATACATGTCACTCTTGATTCATTGCCCATCCTGGCACACCGCCGAAGGCATTCATATAGAGTCATACTTTGTTCTAGTATCGAGTTGTAATCCTTGAGTTGTAAATAAATAGGAGTGTGATGATCATCATTAATAGAGCATTGTCCCGGAAAAAATAGAAAAAAGGAAAGGCCAAATAAATAAATAAAAGAAAGGTCAAACAAAAAAAGAAATAAAAGGGACAATGCTACTATCCTTTTTTCCACACTTGTGGTTCAAAGTAGCAGCATGATCTTCATGATAGAGATTCTCTTTTATTGTCACTCGCATATACTAGTGGGAATTTTTCATTACAGAATTTGGCTTGTATATTCCAACAATGAGCTTCCTCAAATGCCCTAGGTCTTCTTGAGCAAGCAAGTTGGATGCACACCCACTTAGTTTCTTATTTTGAGCTTTCATACATTTATAGCTCTAGTGCATCCGTTGCATGCCAATCCCTACTCCTTGCATTGACATCAATTGATGGGCATCTCCCTAGCCCGTTGATTTGCCGCGTCAATGTGAGACTTTCTCCTTTTTTGTCTTCTCCACACAACCCACATCATTATATTCTATTCCACCCAAAGTGCTATGTCCATGGCTCACGCTCATGTATTGCGTGAAAGTTGAAAAAAGTTTGACATTACTAAAGTATGAAACAATTGCTTGGCTTGTCATCGGGGTTGTGCATGATGAGAGCATTTTTGTGTGACGAAAATGAAGCATAGCCAAACTATATGATTTTGTAGGGATAAGCTTTCTTTGGCCATGTTATTTTGAGAAGACATAATTGCTTAGTTAGTATGCTTGAAGTATTATTATTTTTATGTCAATATTAAACTTTTGTCTTGAATATTTCGGATCTGAACATTCATGCCACAATAAATAAAATTACATTGAAAATTATGTTAGGTAGCATTCCACATCAAAAAATTCTGTTTTTATCATTTACCTACTCGAGGACGAGCAGGAATTAAACTTGGGGATGCTTGATACGTCTCCAACGTATCTATAATTTTTGATTGTTCCATGCTATTATATTATCTGTTTTGGATGTTTAATGGGCTTTATTATGCACTTTTATATTATTTTTGGGACTAACCTATTAACCGAAGGCCCAGTGCAAATTGCTGTTTTTTTGCATATTTCAGTGTTTTGTAGAAAAGGAATATCAAACGGAATCCAAACGGAATGAAACCTTCGCGAGGATCGATTTTGGAACAAACGCAATCCAGGAGACTTGGAGTGGACGTCAAGGAAGCAACGAGGCGGCCACGAGGCAGGGAGGCGCACCCCCCACCCTTGTGGGCCCCTCATGGCTCCACCGACCTACTTCTTTCGCCTATATATACTCTTATACCCTGAAACCCTCGGGGAGAGCGACGAAACACCTTTTCCACCGCCGCAACCTTCTGTACCCATGAGATCCCATCTTGGGGCCTTTTCCGGCGCTCCGTCGGAGGGGGGATTCGATCACGGAGGGCTTCTACATCAACACCATAGCCTCTCCGATGATGTGTGAGTAGTTTACCACAGACCTTCGGGTCCATAGTTATTAGCTAGATGGCTTCTTCTCTCTCTTTGGATCTCAATACAAAGTTCTCCTCGATCTTCTTGGAGATCTATTCGATGTAATTCTTTTTGCGGTGTGTTTGTCGTGATCCGATGAATTGTGGGCTAATGATCCAGATTATCTATGAACAATATTTGATTCTTCTCTAAATTCTTATATGCATGATTTAATATCTTTGCAAGTCTCTTCGAATTATCAGTTTGGTTTGGCCTACTAGATTGATCTTTCTTGCAATGGGAGAAGTGCTTAGCTTTGGGTTCAATCTTGCGATGCTCGATCCTAGTGACAGAAAGGGAAACGACGCGTATTGTATTGTTGCCATCGAGGATAAAAAGATGGGGCTTATATCATATTGCTTGAGTTTATCCCTCTACATCATGTCATCTTGCTAAATGCGTTACTCTGTTCTTATGAACTTAATACTCTAGATGCATGCTGGATAGCGGTCGATGTGTGGAGTAATAGTAGTAGATGCAGAATCGTTTCGGTCTACTTGACACGGACGTGATGCCTATGTTCATGATCATGCCTAGATATTCTCATAACTATGCGCTTTTCTATCAATTGCTTGACAGTAATTTGTTCACCCACCATAAAATATGCTATCTTGAGAGAAGCCACTAGTGGAACCTATGCCCCCCGGGTCTATTTTACATCATATTATTTTCCTATCAACTTGCTATTTATGCCGCTGTTTATTTTGCAATCTTTACTTTCCAATCTATACAACAAAAATACCAAAAATATTTATCTTATTATCTTTATCAGATCTCACTTTTGCAAGTGGCCGTGAAGGGATTGACAACCCCTTTATCGCGTTGGTTGCAAGGTTCTTGATTGTTTGTGCAGGTACTAGGGACTTGTGTGTAGTCTCCTCCTGGATTGATACCTTGGTTCTCAAAAACTGAGGGAAATACTTACGCTACTTTGCTGCATCACCCTTTACTCTTCAAAGGAAAACCAACGCATGCTCAAGAGGTAGCATCCATCGCAGCAGGGGTACAATCTGCGAGAGTATGGGGTATGTGTGGTAGGGCTGGTTCCCGTTCATGTACAACCGGGGTGCTATCTCCACCAAGAGGTAGCATTGTTTTATTTGAAGACCGTGTTTTTACTCCGCTAGATACTGCCATCACCCGCTCCAATTCAAATGGCTGATAAACAGGAAACATAGTTGAATGTACAGACATTGTATGAGAGACAGATGCAATAGATAATGTGGAAAAAGAGGGCATGAAATAGTTGGCATGTATATTGTTTAACTAAAAAGGATAGCTTGACATAATTTCACATATATGATGTCTATCTAAACTAGATAGCATAGAATGACATAATTCAAAGAAATGATGACTAACTAAACAGGATGGCATGAGATAATTATATGATGTCTTTAGTAAACAGGTCCGCATGACATAATTCACATACATGTTATCTAAGTAATCAGGATCGCATGATTTAATTCACATATGTGATTTATATGCTAAGCAGAGGGCATTTGCATATATGATGTCTGAACTAAGAACATGGTGTTGAATATTGTGTATATGATGTCTAAACTATGCAATGCAAGACACCATATGCATGATCTGAGCAGTATAACCGTGCCAAGTTAGAGCATACACCTCGGTGGGGGAATAGGACTGGTCATCTGTCTCTGAATCCATCTCTGAGGAGCTATCGGGACCCAGCAAGAGATCTGCTTCGACAGGTAGCACTATCTGCTCTGAACATTACCCACTCAAATGGCTGATTCACAGGAAGAGTAGTTAATGAACAAACATTGTTGACAAATGGAAATGTAATGAAGAAAAGGATGGGCAAGATATCATTCACATATATGATGCCTGGTTGAACAGGATGGCATCGCATATTTCACATATATTATGGCTGGCTAAAAGAGATGAGACTGCATAATTCCCATATATGATATAGAAACTAAATAGGTGGCATTACAGAACATGTCTAAACTAAGCAGATGGCATATATGATGTCGAAAGTAGGCACTGCAAGGCAACATATGCATGATATGACCAACATCATCATGCCAAGTTAGAGCAAACACCTTGGGGTAAATAGGAGTGGTCAGCTGTGTCTGAATCAGCCTTAGAACAGATATCTTCCTCTGGATTACAATCCGGAGAGGGGGAGGGTTTTCCATTGAACCCACCATGGAGCGATGTCTGCATGACATTGTATTGCCGCGCAAAACTCTTCTCTTTTTCTCTACATGCTCAGCATGATTGTGTACAATATCTGACCTGACTTGGAGTCTAAGAGGTGAACAGGATGATAAAGTAGCAGGTAATATAAAGAAATGCATAACATAAGCAGAAACAAAAGAGTGTGATCTCTCTTGTGGACCCGTGTACTCCTCGGGTTCATCTGCTTAGTCGATGATGGTGATGCAGTTGTGGTGGGTGCCGGCGATAGGGAAGGAGATCTAAGGTGGCCAAAGACGGTCAGGAGTCATGATGTCTGGTTTGGTGGATGCTTCTGCCGATGGAGCAGCTCAGGTGAGGTGGACGACGTCGCGGCAGGAGCAGGACAAACCACACAAAGTTTTCTTCGACACCTACCTGTAACTGAAGTAATTTTGTAAGGGATCCTTTGGCTTGCAAGATTCTAAAAATGCAGGGATAGGAAAAACACCAGAGTAGGATAGGAATGCACGTGGGAAATAGAGCATTTGTAAACACTGGATTTCTGTCAACTTGGGTGTTTAGTTCACAGGAATGGGAAGAGCAGAGGAATGGAAAGAAATATGGCCAAATTAAAGTGAAACCATATGAAAGCGTGTACAGTTAGAATGTTATTCTGCCACTAATGCACTTGGTCTTGTTTTCATGCATAGGATTTTGAAAAGTAGGTTCTGGTGGATGTTTTGCTCCATTCCTTTCAACAAAATGCATGAATAATTTAATAGTAGAGTGCCATAGGAAAATTTCCTACTGCTGTGTTTTTCCTTAAGTTTTTCCTTTGAACCAAAATAGCCCTAATGGATCGACATGAATGTAGAGTAATAAGTGATGTGACAAGTGTACAACCTCTTTGCCGTAGCCGTGTCGACCTCAGCATCATTAGGTTGGTTGCTGAAGAAGTTGAGGCGGAGGTGGTTGTCGGAGGTGTGGAGGAAGATCTAAGGAATCTGTAGACGGCGTCCAGGGCACTGCTCTGTTGTGATGGACGGTTCCGTCGTTGGAGCATCTCCGACAAGCCGTAAGACGTCGAGGCTGAAGCAATACAAGACATACATCGTTAATCTCAAGTGGGATTCTAATAGCATCTCCAATAGATGATGTAAAATACATTACCAGAAAGTGATAGATGTAAAATTTACATCACCAAAAAACACTTGACTACAACAGAAGAGGTAAAAATTGTTGACTATGAACTTAACTGTTGAAACTGAAATCTACTGTGGAATCTGAATGTTACTGTCGAAACTGAACACAATGGTAGCAGAGAGGCACTTCACATGTAGTTTAGGTCGCTTGAGCACTAGTAGTAGAGAAACAGTGATCTAAATCAGCATGCGATCGACGGGGAACACAGTAGCAATTAGCAGCCGGAGCAGGAGCGCCTGGAGGAGCAGCAACTAGTGCCAGAGCAGCAACTCGTGTAGCTGCAGCAGTCCATGTACCAGCATCAGCAGTGCAAGCGAGAGAAAGAGCATAGCAGCAGCATGAGCAAGGGGGAGAGCAGAGCAACAGCAGGAGCAAGGGGAAGAGCAGAGCAATAGCACGAGTGAGCGAGAGACGGAGCAGCAGCAGCGCGAGCGAGAGCCGGAGCTGCAGCAACGCGAGTGAGCGAGAGCCGGAGTAGCAGCAGCAGATCTGGCTGGTATGGAGCCGCCGCTGAAGGGGCCTCGCAGTGGGGGAGAGACGCCCTGCAGATGTCGCCCGTGGCGCCGGCTTCGAGGTAGTCGTGCCATGGGTGTGCAGGATGGAGCACCGTCGGCGCCGGGAGGTCGAGTTAAGGAGAAGGTGCGAGGCGATAAGTGTACAACCTCTTTGGTGGCGCCGAGTAGGCCCCGGCTTCATCTGTGGAGTCGGTGGGGATGATGCGGTTCCAGTGGAGTGGGTTAAGGAGGCGCTGTGGGGATGGAGCAGCCACGATAGACGAGGCGATTATCGGAGCAGCTCCTTGGAGGTGGAAGACGGGGCGGCTGAACCGGCGAGACGACGAGATGGATGACGAATCCTCATCCAAGGAGGTGGATGAGGGACGTCGAGACGTTGCGGTGGACGACGTCATCGCGGAAGAGGCTCCGGTTGGGCAGCGGTGAGGTGGCGGACGGAGGAGGGTGGGGTTTCACAGTTGGAGCAGAGAGGTTATGGCGGCCTGGGATTTCGAATGGCGAAAAGGAGGCGATGGGAGGGGGAACCATGACTTAGGGACGCGCTTGTCCAAAATGTAGGGTGTGTTACAAAAGTACCCCCACATATTTGAACTAGCAGCCCTTTCGGCTCAGGGTTAGAAGGGGGATTTTGTGTGTCGGGATTTGGCAGCTGGAGGGCGTTTTCCCGCGCGTCGTAATTTCAGGATAGCAAGGCACGGGTTGTGAAGGCGCGAGTTTTGGGAGCACGATATCTGAATTTTTGGGATATAACAAGGCGCGGGTTGAATTTTAGGGACGATCCTAACGTGTAATATTGTACGTACCAAATCAATTCGCACTTCCCTCAACGAAAAAAATGAAAAAAAATAAAACTATTCACACCACACAAAGAGAGAGTCTTGTCCTGTTTTACTGTACAAATGCTATTCAAAGCTATGAATCCAGGTTATGTTCAATTTTTTCGCTGGCTATATGATGCATGTAACCTACTCATACCAACATTTTAGTGCATTCCAAATGTCTATACTACCACTGCCATTCGAACTAAATTTGAATTCGTTTCTCTATTTGAATAAAAATCTACAATCATGATTGTTGCCAACTTAAACCATCATTCGTGTATTACCTTAACAACACACCACATGATTACTATAGAGATAGATATGAACTATGTGTACTATATGAACTCGAATTCAAATTTTTGAATACACTTGATGTTGATTCCAAATAATAGTACATTTTATGTACTAACTAGATATTCATAATCTAAACCATGTTTCATACGTACACCGTGTTTATCACACAAAGTATAGTGCCCCGCCCCCTATATTATGACAAGTATTTAGCCCTGAGCTACAAAAGCCACACATTATCCCAAATTATAATCAATGTTCTACATTATGATATCTTCTTCAAATATCTGAATCCACTTTTTTATAATGAATTGTGATCTTTGTTTGTCTTTTACACCCTCACGATCCTCTTCTCTTTGTAGCTAGCTAGCGCTAACTTTCTATCATGCATGCACACGCTCGCCCCCCTCTCACCCTCCCTCAATGTCCCCTCCATCGCGCACATTCGTTATTTCTCTTTAGGTCGTTCACCCAAGGTGTGTGTAGGCCCTCCGGCTCCTTCTTTCCGGCACACACCGGTCGATATACCTCTCTAGCCAAGTGTGCCTACCACAAACACACACTTCCCCTCTTCTCTTCTCACCGTCCATGCCCCCCTATGTCCAATACGGTTCCACGCAGGTGCACACTCCTGCCCCTCTGTTCATCGATCTCATACTCGCACACTCCTCCCACCTCGACATAGTAGGCCTCTTGCACCACCTTCTAGCGGCACCCCTCTCCCCTTGTTCGTCTCTCTGGGCCTTATTTGCTTCTAACACATGCATGCATGTATACGTACCGATCTCCCTACATATAGCTAGGTCGACTATAATTCTTTTCCCCCACGCACCGATTGACTTACCTCACTAGCTATGTCTCTCCCTTTCTCGGACACACGACGATTGATCTTCCTATGTAGTTACGTCTGCTTACCACAATCATATCGTCCCCCCTCATCATCCTTGCATACCTCTCAACCCGTCTCTCACACGCATGTGCATAGACAGGCTGGCATCCCCGGCCCTCTCTTATTGATATTGAACTCGTACCCTTCGTTTGTCTAGCAGGCCTCTCCCACCATTTGTGAGAAGCAACTCCACCACCAACCCTGCGACACTCTACCTTTGCCTTTCTCCCAACCTTATTCCTCTGCTACACATATGCATGGATGCCGATCGATCTCCCTCTATACATAGCTAGGTATCTCTCCTTCTCCACACATATACTAGTCGATCTACCTCTCTTTAGTTAGGTCTTTGCCCCCTCCACACCCCCCCCCCACACACACCAATAGTC
>NC_057796.1:191086409-191126474 GCF_018294505.1 Triticum aestivum
TAGTCGAACGTTGTAGGTAGGTATCCATGCCACAAAGAAAAACTGCACCTCTGCCCTCTCACATTCCAGTAGGCCAGCCACCCAATATCTTTGAGGTGGGCAAACACAAATTCGATGGCACTCTTTATTGATCGCGCACCCACACACTTCATCCCTGTTTTTGATTATATCGATATCTCACACCGATGATTCCTCCACTCTCTTCTCGTGGATCGCTCCCTCTATATATGATATATCCATGACTCTGTTTCACACACATTGCATATGTTACGTTTTTTTGTTTGAGATATGATCGACACATTGCCTCTGTTTCGCACAAACCATCTCTCTCACACCCACCCACGTACGTACCTGCACCTAAAGAAGAGGTGCACGCACGATGCACGTACTCACGTCTCATTCCGGCCACACCCCCGCGGGTACACTATGGAGTTCATTTCTGTACGAAAAGGCAGCCCACGTGATAATTTGACGCGTGTAGCGGTTGTTTACTCGAAGGAGGGTCGTGTACCACGCGTAGACGGAACAAAGTTCGACTTGACGCGTTAGTATTAAATAAAGTTATATTCCTCAATGGAACATGCAGAATATAAAACGATTTTCATCGGGAAAAAGGAAAAATCCGCTCCACTATATACAATGGAGCCTGCCTGCCGGGGTTTGTCTCTCGTCACACTATCTCACACAGGGCGGGAGTGGCCTCTCTCTCACTGTTGGTCACTGATCCGGCCGCATCCCGTCCGTCGGCGGAAAGGGAGGATGTGCATCGTTTCTCCGTTCGACGGCGTTGAGGCAGCACGTCCTAATATGCGGTACCCGTCGTTCCCTGTGACCAAGCTCCGGCGTGGTAGGGCCTTTGCCACTTGCTTGCTGCCGCAGTACGGGCAGATCCCGGCCGCCGACGCCCTCCTAGTTACATCCCGATGACCCTCAGGTACAGCTTCCTCCGGCCTTGCTCCACTGCCCATCTTCCCACGTTGCTGCATGTGGATCTTCTTTAGTTGTTTGCTTAAAACGTATCTCGGTCGGCGTACTTTCCATCTTGCAATCTCATCCTCAAACCGTTTTTGATAAACCACCATGCTGCTATCTTTCCCTTATTACATGGAATATGCTTCTTTTTTGTCGGCGTATGTGTCTTCAACTCGTTTTATTGGGCAGTAATTGTTTCCTTTCTACCTCCTTTTGCAAACAGGGCTATCCATTTCACCTCGTTGCTATTGCGACCTTTTGGTGAACTGCACAAATCACTTTTTTCTTAAGAGTGTTTTGTGCAGTTCCGCCAAAATGTCACATGGGCAACGTTTTTACGCAGAAAGGGAGATTGGTTTTGCTATCCTCCTCATCCAACTCCGTGCCTAATCTTCTCCAACAAGTAGTTAGTCATAAAGAGAGATCGCAGAGGTGATCGGCTTCTATTTGTGTGTTTTATGTTCCATCATCTAGTTCCACTATTATTGTAATCACACTGACTGAATATCTTTGCAAACAGGGATGATCAGCTCGATTTTAGTGGAGCTGCACAAAATGATCGGATTGTGATGTCCTCCATACACCTCTTTTTGGCTACAGAGCTGGGTGAAACTAGCTGCCAACCAATGAACATTGTGCCTAGGAAATAGAGCCATGCCTACGAAGAGCGTCGATCAATTATATATTTTTCTTTATTTGTACACCTTCTCACAACTTTGTCTTCAGTTGGGATGTGAATATTGGCGCTGATCTGCGAACCATTGAGATGCATTAGCAGCCATGGTAGTTTCATTTGTATTTGATGGAATGTTGTAACGAGACAATCTTGAGGCAAGAGGACACATGAATCCTAAGTTGAAACCTTTTTTTCTACGGGAACCAAAGTTGAAACCTTCATAGCATCACAGTACAATTTCATTATGCTGGAAAATTATGCGTACATATAAACAAATACTGAAGGATTGATAGCAATGCCAGAAACAATTCAACATCGTTTCGCCGACATGTGCGACATCCTTCATCCGGCTCCACCTGCCATGCAGCAATATTAAGTGCACAACTTCAGGGAAAGATTCACCATGGTCGTTGTGTCACAGTAATAATGAATAGTGAGCAGTCAAATCACAGAGCCCCACCTTCGCCATAGTAAGTTGCTCGGACGAAGCGACCATCATTTCTCTCTTCATTGAATCCGCTGGTACTCCAATATTCCCAGAGTAATAAGTTCCTCGGGCGAAGCAACCATCACTTCACCTTTCCCACAGTAAGTACTACCTCCTTTTTTTATTCTAGAAACAACCACACGCGAATATTGGACGGTAGCAGCACATCAATAGAATCAAAAATCAAAACCAACCAATGAACTACTATTAATGGTGAGCGTTTGCTAGTATCATGTACTCCGCCTGTCCATGTATATAGGGCTTAATGCGTTTTCCGAGACTAACTTTGGCCCTGTTTGGATCCATGGGTTAGAGTTAGTTTGAGCTAGTTGGGGCTCAAATAGCCCTAAAGTATCCAAACATGAGGGTTAAATTGGAGCAAGTTGCACCAAACCCACCAAAAAACTATCCCACCCAAGAGGTGCTAATTGGAGATAGTTCTCATTGGGCCCACTGAAAAATCACTTTTATCTCTCTATCCCGCCAGCCAAGTGGTGCAAATTGGAGCTAGTTCTCGTGGGGCCCACTGAAAAATCACTTTTCTCTCTCCATCAAGTGCATTTATTGTCAATCTAACCTTGTCATCCAAACACCTCTTTGGCTAGAGTTAGTTCAGCGTTAGTCATGAGTTAGTCTAACCTCTAGCTAAGTTAGAGTATCCAAACAGGAGCAGTATAGGACATGCAAGTTGCTCAAAGCATACCGTCAAATTCGTACATGAAAGGATCTTTTTTTTTGAAACGGAACATGAAAGGATCTTTGAATGATATAATTTTCAAATTATATAAAATCTTATCAATAGTCAAAGGCAACCTCGAAGAATACATTAGGCCCTATATAAAATCTTATCAATAGTCAAAACCAAGTGTTACTAATACACCAAACAAGTTCAAAACGAGAAACTGGACCCACTCACGGCACGACATGCCTGTCTCGTTTGGTCCGTCGGTCAAAGTGCTTCCTCTTCTTGGCATAACAATAGAGTACAGTAATTTTTTTAGAATGCTCTTGGCATGTCGCTAACATGTGATGAGTTAACCGACCTCAATAGACGGCAAAAACACCAGCCCGCCGCACTTTGAGAGAGACGAGGAGCGAGAAGCGATACGGGCTGGTGGATTACTAGAGCTAGGTGTCGCACGGAGGCCAAGAAATATGGTGATAGCGTGGGTTGGCCATGTATGATGTAACTACACTGGGCTACCGTGTTTTGGACTCTTCCGGTCTATTCTGGAGGAGATTGGGTAGATTTTATATCGCCGAATAAAAATATTAAAGAGTCCAAACGCTCCACCGCGAGGTTTCTTACTCCTTCTCGATCGTCGGAAAGTGTTCTTCTAAGTTTTGTCGACACGTGGGACATCCAGCATCCAGGTCCATGTGTCACGCAAGAAAATGGAGTTAAGTATAGTAGGAGAGACTCACCAACGGTCACAAACGTAGGTGGAGTACGTGCACGAATCACCCAAAAAAGGAATATGAGCACGAAGAGAAGAGGTGCACGCACCGACGCAGGTACTTTTTGCCTCTTTCCCTAATACTCACGCACAGGTACACGGTGAGCTCATTTCTATACGAAGAGGCAGCTCAGTAGATAATTTGGCGAGTGTAGTAGTTGTTAATGGGAACCATGCATGGACAAATCAAAGTTTGATCATGACGCGGTGGCGCGTTTTTTATAAATTAAGTTATTCTATTCGATGGCACATACGCAACATTATTTTCTCAGAGCACGGGATGGTAGCCATGGACATGTGATAGAGGCGAAGGTGTCCCAATGTTTCGATGAGATGGCTATCGTTTTCTGTGGGAGTCGACTTTGACGATCCAACTACGAACGTGCGAAGACATCGCGCCTTAGTAATCGCTAAACCAACTTCCGAGGGTTATTGACCATGCCGGAGCACGATCAACCTGACCATGAGGTCTATTTCCTGCGAGCAAAACAAAGAACAAGCAAGAAACTGAGATTGCAATCTGGATATTGCGAATATAAGATGAAACCTTTATTGATCAAGGTGGGGTTCTGTGACGCCTTTGTCTGGTCGTTGAACACAAACGAAGTACGCGAAGTTGCAGCTATGGAGAATTTTAAACTAAACAAAATACAAAGTCTAAACGATGCCCTAAGGGCTGTATATAAGGAGGAAGAGGGGGGGATGTCGTGGCCCCTTGTAGGAGGGGTCCGAAATCAACCCTAACTCTATTTTTCTCACATATACGGACTCTAAAAATAGCCTATACTTCTATATTTCAAAATTACATGGTCCTGGCCCAATAATAAGGTGACGCAGCACCTATAATAGCCTCTGGACGAAATTTGTGAAGTGGCATCTTGTATATTTCGTCCAAGCCTTCATGCACTCATTACGGTGGCTCCAAAGTCCTGAAATCATCACTTGAAACTCCGTTCTTGTTTCCCTTGCGCATGCCATCATCTCCATGCTTGTTCTTGCTCCTATGTTCATCCTTCTCCAAGCTAGGCCCTTCATTTGTAAGCAAAACAAATGTGTCCAATTTAGGCAGCATCATATTGTCATGAACATTAGAATCATTACCAAGAAACGATAGTACCTGGTAATTTAATTGGCGTGCGCGAGCTCTAGTAATTGGTGCAGTATGTATAGTAGCAGGGGCTGCGGGTGTAACAATGGTATTGATGTCCTCATCATCCTCCCCTTCTTGAAATGAAGTCGTCCTCGATGGAAGCTCATCCTCCTCAACCAAATAAGGCTTCAAATCTGCAATGTTAAAAGTGGGACTAACCCCAAAATCTGCAGGCAGCTCAAGTTTATATGCATTATCATTTATTTTCTCTAACACCTTAAAACGACCATCAGCACGTGGCATTAGCTTTGATTTGCGCAAATCAAGATATCTATCCTTACGCAAATGTAACCAAACAAAATCTCCAGGTGCAAACACAACATGTTCTCTAACCCTATCTCCAGCAAGTTTATATTTAGCATTCATACGCTCAATGTTTTCCTTAGTTAACTCATGCATTTTTAAGATCAATTCAGCATGTTGTTTAGCATCAAAATTAACCTTCTCCAAAGATGGAAGAGGCAACAAATCAACAGGTGCATGAGGTAGGAAACCATACACAATTTCAAAAGGGCACATCTTAGTAGTAGAATGCAGCCCTAAGCATGGTAAACAATGTTCTATTGACTACTTCAGTTTGTCCATCAGTTTGGGGATGACACGTAGTACTAAAAAGCAGTTTTGTCCCCAACTTAGCCCATAAACATCTCCAAAAGTAGCTAAGAAACTTAGTATCACGATCTGAAACAATTGTATTTGGCACACCATGCAAGCGAATAATTTCACGAAAGAACAAATCAGCAACATTAGTAGCATCATCGCTTTTATGACATGGTATAAAATGTGCCATTTTTGAAAATTTATCCACGACAACAAATATACTATCCCTCCCCTTCTTTGTTCGAGGTAAACCTAAAACAAAGTCCATAGATATATCCTCTGAAGGAACACTAGGTACAGGCAAGGGCATATATAAACAATGAGGATTGAGTCATGACTTAGCTTTTTGACATGTAGTGCAGTGAGCAACAAAACGCTCACCATCCCGTCTCATCTTTGGCCAAAAGAAATGCGTAGCAAGTACATCCTCTGTCTTCTTCACGCCAAAATGTCCCATTAATCCTCCTCCATGCGCCTCCTGCAACAACAAAAGACGAACGGAGCTAGCTGGAATGCATAGCTTGTTAGCACGAAACACAAATCCATCATTAATGACAAACTTGTTCCATGTTCTCCCTTATTTACAGTTCTGCAATACATCTTTAAACTCAGCATCATGCACATATTGATCTTTGATGGTCCCCAAACCAAATATTTTAAAGTCAAGTTGTGAAAGCATAGTATAACGACGAGACAATGCATCAGCAATAACATTTTCTTTACCCTTCTTGTGTTTAATAACATAAGGGAAAGTCTCGATGAATTCAACCCATTTAGCATGTCTACGATTCAGTTTTGCTTGACTTCTAATGTGTTTCAAAGATTCATGATCAGAATGTATAACAAATTCTTTGAGCCATAAATAATGTTACCATGTTTCTAAGGTCCGAATAAGAGCATATAATTCTTTATGATAAGTAGAATAGTTCATACTAGGCCCACTCAATTTTTCAAAAAAGTATGCAACAGGTTTACCATCTTGTAATAACACACCTCCTAATCCAATTCCACTAGCATCACATTCAAGCTCAAAAGTCTTATTAAAATCAGGAAGTTGGAGTAAAGGAGCGTGTGTCAACTTATCTTTCAACACCGTGAAGGCTTCTTCCTGTGCGGTACCCCAAACAAAAGGCACATCCTTCTTTGTAAGCTCATTGAGAGGTGCAGCAATGGTGCTAAAATCTCTCACAAAACGCCTATAGAAACCAGCGAGTCCAAGAAAACTCCTTACTTGTGTGGCCGTTTTGGACTGCGGCCAACTCTCAATAGCTTCAATCTTGGCTTTATCAACTTCAATTCCCTGTGGAGTAACAACATAGCCAAGAAAAGACACTCGATCGGTGCAAAAGGTGCACTTCCCAAGGTTACCAAACAAACGTGCATCACGTAGAGCAATAAAAACAGCACGTAAATGTTCCAAATGTTCTTCCAAAGAAATGCTATAAATCAGTATATCATCAAAATAGACTACCACAAATCGTCTAATGAAAGCACGTAAAACTTCGTTCATTAATCTCATGAAAGTACTAGGTGCATTAGTGAAACCAAAATGCATGACTAACCACTCATATAAACCAAACTTAGTTTTAAATGTTGTTTTCCATTCATCTCCCAATTTCATACGAAATTTGATGGTATCCACTATGCAAATCAACTTTGGAGAATATTGTAGAGCCACTCAATTCATCAAGCATATCATCTAGCCTAGGAATAGGATGACGATAACGAATGGTAATATTATTAATGCATCTAAATCAACACACATACGCGGTGTACCATCCTTTTTCGGCACTAGAATAATAGGAACATCACAAGGACTAAGGGACTCACGTACATAACCTTTGTCGAGCAGCTCCTGGACTTGACGCACAATCTCCTTCGTCTCCTCTGGATTGGTACGGTATGGTGCACGGTTGGGTAGCGATGCATCGGGAATTAAGTCAATTTGATGCTCAATCCCTCGAATAGGTGATAATCCCGGTGGCACGTCTTGTGGAAAGACGTCAGCGAACTCCTGCAAAATGTTAGTAACATCAGGAGGCAAAGAGGAAGGCACGTCCTCGAATGAAAATAATGCCTCTTTGCACACAAAAGCATAGCAAATAGATTTGCTAAAATCTAGCTCCTCAATATCAGATTTGGTGGCAAGTAAACATGCACTTTTCAATTTAATTTCAGAAGAAACACTAGATGGTTTAATATCAGGCTTCATTTGTTGCTTAAATTCTTTTGCCACAATCTGATTTTCACTCTTACTTTTCTCCTGTTTTGCTTTATTAGCTCTATTAATATCATCTTTCAAAATGGAATCAGGAGACATAGGAAGCAAAGTAATATGTTTATCCTTATGAACAAGAGTATACTGATTGTTTCTACCATGGTGTACAGAATTTTTATCAAATTGCCATGGTCTACCAAGTAATAAGGAACATGCTTGCATAGGTACCACATCACAATCAACATAATCAGCATATGTAGAGATACTAAAATGCACACGAACAGTACGTGTTACCTTAATGTTGCCGCTGTTGTTAAACCATTGGATGTAGTAAGGATGTGGATGTGGTCGTGTGGTGAGAGATAGCTTCTCCACCATCTCCATGCTAGCCAAGTTGTTGCAGCTCCCTCCATCTATGATGACGCGAACAGAACGTTCCTTCACTACTCCCTTTGTATGGAACAAATTATGCCTCTGATTTTGCTCAACTTGTGTGACCTGCACACTCAAAACACATTGAGCAACTAAACATTCATACCTGTCAGCTTCTTCAGGAGCCATGTATTGCGTCTCATGATCAGAATCATCTCCACCGTGTTCTTCACGTGTAATAAGAGCCAAAGTCTCCTCATCATAGTCACTAGCGGACTCATACCCACCATCCTCAGTAGCAATCATCACATGCTGAGATTTGCATTCTCTCGCATAATGACCTCGTCCCTTACAACTACGACAAATAATATCACTTGTGTGCCCTGTTGATGCCATGGAAGAAGAAGAACTCTGTGCAGGCCCAGCAGGTGTGCTCTTGGCAGATAGTGGTGGTTGTGCCTGCTTTCTTGTATCACGGCTGGAGGTGGCACCTGATGGAGATGTTGGTGCAGTGGATGTAGAGGATGCACGCGGTGTCCACGATGAAGGTCGACCTGCAGAAATGTTAGTCCGCGCCAATGCCTGTCGATCCTGCACTTCACGTTCAGCTTTACAAGCAAGATGGAATAAACGAGTGATATTATTATACTCCTTATACTCTAGAATGGTCTGAATCTCTCTATTTCATCCACCCATAAAACCTGCAAGCATAGCTTCATTGTCCTCAACAATACCACATCTAATCATGCCAGTTTGTAATTCCTGATAATATTCTTCTGCAGAATTTTTTCCTTGTCTTAAGCGCTGCAATTTTTGAAGTAATTCATGTTGATAATAAGGTGGAACCCAACGAGTACGCATAGCAGTTTTCAAAGCAGCCCAAGTAGCTGGAATGGGATATAATCTACAATGTTCAGACCACCAAACACATGCAAAACTAGTGAAAGCACAAACAGCAGCAGGAACACGTCTCTCCGCGGGATATTGTAAACATGTAAACCGTTGTTCGGCTTCTAAATCCCAAGTAAGATATATATTAGGAACATATCTACCCTCAAATGGTGGAATATTGAATTTTAGTTTAGGAAGATGGTCATGATCTCGTACCTCAGGTGGTGGTGCAGCCCTACCATTGCGATGATATGCATGAGGACGACCTGGTGGTGGTGGTAGTGGTGGTGGTGGTTGCACGTAGTTCTGATTTTGATCAACCGCATCCTCGTGATGCTCCTCCACCTCTGCAGTAGCAGCAAGAGCTACAGAAGCATCAACAGTAGGTACACCGGCACCAGAAATTTGACCAGGCTCAAAGGGAACGCGCTGTGCTCGTCCCACTTGATTTGGAAGGTGATGTTGTTGTTGTAGAGGTGCGACAGGTGCAGCGGGCGGTGGTTGTGGAAGACGCGCGAGCAATTCATTAAACTTGTTGTCGAGCTTTGTTTCAAACACCTTCTCAATGCCATCTATCTTCTCCATGGCCCCTTCAAATCTGTTTAGCACATCTTCCACCTGTCCACTCATCGTTTGCTGAAACTTATCATGAAGCTCCTTGTTCGTCAAGTTCTCCTAGTCAGTCTCATCGGCTTGTGATCCTGCCATGGTTAGCGGCAAGAGAAACACACAAGAATATGATCCTGTAGACTACTAACAAGTGGTGGTGGTGGGTGTCACAAATCCGTCAAGCAAATCTCAAATTCTTACCAGTTCTTACCCAGCAGCAGGCGGTGATCGGCAACCGTTGTAGTCAAAACACTCAAAGCTTGGATAGAGCGATTACCAGGGAGAGTCAAACGCACGACGTAGATGTATGTGGACCTGGGAAGGCTTATAATATGGTAGCAAAAAGGGCCCGCAATAATCAATTCAGAGATGCAAAGTTGAATAAACGCTCAACGACGGTACTGTGTTGGTCCTAGGCTAAACCGTGCTAGAGACGCGAGCCTAGAACACTAACAAAATCATGGCGCTGCACGTAAACAAGGGAGGAGCACGCTCTGAATTTTTTTCGTTTTTTCAACTTTTTTTTGCACTTTTTTTCCTCTTTTTTTTGCTCCGCAACAAAAAAAATTCAAAAAAGTCTACAAATGGTCTAAAAACTGCCTAGCCAGAATTTTCCAGACTTAGTTTTTTTTTAACTGGAACTATTTTTCTACTGCGGGTAGCACGAAAGTTCGGGAGTCCTGCTCTGTCATGACTCGAAGTATGGCGTGATCTGGAAATCCAAAACAGAGTAACAAAATACTGGACTCGGACTAGGACTGGTGGCAGAGATGAATCTGGGGGAACTCGGATTGGTGGCGGAGATGAATCTGGTGGAACTCAGACTAGTGGCGGATATATGTTGCAGGTGGACTCAAATTGGCGTGATGGCGGCGGATATGTGGTGGCGTATATGGAATCGGATTGCCGGTGAATATGTGGTGGTGGTATATGGCAGCGGTGACGAAGTTGGTGCGGTGGTGGTATATGGCAGCAGCGATGATGATGATGCGGTGGTGATATATGGCAGCGACGACGTGACAACCTGTGAACAGAACTCGAAACTCTAAAGGACTAGATGCTAAGACCAGCAACTTGACACGACGATGCAACCGCAAATTCAACAAAGCAAATACAGAAAAGATTATACAAAGGCTCAGATTGGTTCGGATAGGATGAACTAACCCTAATTTTTTTTGGCTTTTTCGTGGACTATAGGTATGAAGAACAGACTCGATCTAAACTATGAAAAAACTGTAAAATCTCACCGAGCAACCTGGAAATCTGATACCACTTGATAGAGGCGAAGGTGTCCCGATGTTTCGATGAGATGGCTATCGTTTTTTGTGGGGGTCGACTTTGATGATCCGACTACGAATGTGCGAAGACGTCGCGCCTTAGCAATCGCTAAACCAACTTCCGAGGGTTATTGACCATGCCGGAGCACGATCAACCTGACCACGAGGGTTTATTTCCTGTGAACAAAACGAAGAACAAGCAAGAAACTGAGATTGCAATCTGGATATTGCGAATATAAGATGAAAGCTTTATTGATCAAGGTGGGGTTCTGTGACACCTTTATCTGGTCGTTGAACACAAACGAAGTACGCGAAGTTGCAGCTATGGCGAACTTTTAAACTAAACAAAACCCAAAGTCTAAACGATGCCCTAAGGGCTGTATATAAGGAGGAAGAGGGGGGAATTTCGTGGCCCCTTGTAGGAGGGGTCTGAAATCAACCCTAACTCTATTTTTCCCACATATACGGACTCTAAAAATAGCCTATACTTCTATATTTCGAAATTACATGGGCCTGGCCCAATAATAAGGTGACGCAGCACCTATAATAGCCTCTGGACGAAATTTGTGAAGTGGCATCTTGTATATTTCGTCCAAGCCTTCATGCACTCATTACGGTGGCTCCAAAGTCCTGAAATCATCACTTGAAACTCCATTCTTGTTTCCCTTGTGCTTGCCATCATCTCCATGCTTGTTCTTGCTCCTATGTTCATCCTTCTCCAAGCTAGGCCCTTCATTTGTAAGCAAAACAAATGTATCCAATTTAGGCAGCATCATATTGTCATGAACATTAGAATCATTACCAAGAAACGAGAGTACCTGGTAATTTAATTGGCGTGCGCGAGCTCTAGTAATTGGTCCAGTATGTATAGCAGTAGGGGTTGCGGGTGTAACAATGGTATTGATGTCCTCATCAACATGGTCAACCCTTTTTGGAGACTAATACACTACTTTTGATGTGTCCCGTCAACTCGCAAACAAGGAGAAGCTTTGCTTACTACGACTAGTCACAGTGGAGAGTAACATACACTAGTAACATACACATATTCCTAGACTATGTTACTACCTTCATAGTGGGTAGTAGCATAAGTGTGGTGTCATGCCAAGCTGCATTTATTAGGTTATAGACTCATATTGCATTGGGACATGTGATGTTACAGTAACTAGCTAAGTTACTGAAACTACCTCTCTCCTCATTAACTCACTGCCACATAAGCAAATTTGCTGAGTTGGACTCGATGTTACTGCTGAAGTTACTCCCACTGTGGCTATCTACTACTAGTACGACCTCTCCCTCGCTCCCGTGCGCGTGGTGGCTCACAGGACGAGGAGAAGCTTTTTCTTTACGATAGTGCGCTTAATACAAGCGGTGGATGTGCAATAGTTCATTCGGTGTCAGATTGCCTGAAGTATCTATACTGTAGTACCATCATCATTGTTTGACTTTCGGAGGAGGCGGAGAGCCAAGTGCACGGTCACCTACTCACAGTATAACATGTCGTGTTTGCACGAATTTTTTAACGTGGTACAATCTGAGTGGATTGCTCCAGTGGTAATCACGCGTGAGCCAATCAATTCGCACCCTTCCGCGCTCCATTTTGTCTTGTGCTCCTTCCTCCGTCCAGCACACTGACAAGTGGGTCCCATGCTCACGTATGCCAACGTGGTAGTCAATTATTTTGCCAGAGTCACCTATCACACCCTTTCGATGCCACGTCAATGTACCCACTAAAACAAGTTAGCCTTGTTCAGTTCAACCGCCTCCCTAGGTGTTTGGAGAGGAATTGGACGTCGTGAAGCGGTTCTATAGGTGGGCAGGCGGCAAAAAACATGGGAAAACGCGCGAACCAACTGGACAAGAGATTTGGTTGATTTTATATCGCTGAATAATATAAAATATTATGAGTGAAGACGCTCCACCACGAGGTTCCTTGCTCCTTCTCAGTCGTCGGGAATCTATGTTCTTCCACTCTTTTTTTACGTGAGCTTTGTTCATCCTTTTGCCAACACACGGGACATCTAGCATCAAGGTGCACGTGTCATGCAAGAAAATGGAGATAAGCAGTGTGTAAGTGAGTCATGCACTTCGATGGCACCTAGTACTACGCGGTATTTTTTCTCCTGGATGGCACGTGAATAGTGCATGTACTCAATGACGGAGCATGGGATGGTAGCCATGGAAATGGTCGGCCCTTTTTGGAGAGAGTGCTAAATAACTTTGATGTGTCCTGTCAACTCGCAGAACGATGAGAAGCTTGCTTACTACGCCTTCTCCCTCGCCAACGCGTGCATGGTGGCTCACAACACGAGGAGAAACTTTTGCTTACAAGCGGTCGACGTGCAGCAGTTCATTTGGTGTTAGATTGCTAGAAGTAGTACTATTGTAGTGCCATCATCATTGTTCGACTTCTGGAAGAGGCGAAGAGCCAAGCGCAAGGTCACCTACTAACCTAGTACAGTATACTCTAGCCAAAGCTGGTCCACCTTTTTAGAGTATCGTTACTTAATATAGGCGGCTCTTGCAGCGGTACATCATTTAAAGCAAGTACTCTCTTCGTAGGAACTTAAAACGTAGGAATAGGAAATTTATGAGGGGGTGTCTCCAACAGTGTTCCTTGGCTCGCACCTAGCATCATGGTAGTCGAACTTGGAGTCATTCATCTGGTACACGTGGCATCTCAGATCTGGACACAAGGTGACGTACACCGTCAAGGTCCACGGTCAAGGGGGTCAGGGCGGATGTGACCTCTCACTGCGGCCGCCATTTGAAGTGGCACGCCAACCCAGGGCGCCGCCCGCTGCACTCCCAGCTGTACCCGCTGATACGTCCATTGTGCATCATGCTTTTATATCAATATTAATTCCATTATGGGCTGTTATTACACGTTATGTCACAATGCTTATGCCTTTTCTCTCTTAATTTACAAGGTTTACATGAAGAGGGAGAATGCCGGCAGCTGGAATTCTGGGCTGGAAAAGGAGCAAATATTAGAGACCTATTCTGCAACTCCAAAAGTCCTGAAACTCCTCAGAAGTCATTTTTGGAATTAATAAAAAATACTGAGCGAAGAAAGTACCAGAGGGGGGCCACCCACCATCCACGAGGGTGGGGGCGCGCCCTATCCCCTGGGCTCGCCCCCTGCCTTGTGGGCCCCCTGGCAGGCCTCCGGTGCCCATCTTCTGCTATATGAAGTCTTTTACCCTGGAAAAATCATAAGCAAGCTTTCGGTAAAAAAAACTCCGCCGCCACGAGGCGGAACCAATCTAGGGCTCCGGCGGAGCTGTTCTGCCGGGGAAACTTCCCTCCGGGAGGGGGAAATCATCGCCATCGTCATCACCAACAATCCTCTCATCGGGAGGGGGTCAATCTTCATCAACATCTTCACCAGCACCATCTCCCCTAAAACCCTAGTTCATCTCTTGTATCCAATCTTTGTCCCAAAACCTTAGATTGGTACCTGTGTGTTGCTAGTAGTGTTGATTACTCCTTGTAGTTGATGCTAGTTGGTTTATTTGGTGGAAGATCATATGTTCAGATCCTTTATGCATGTTAATAACCCTCTGATTATGAACATGAATATGATTTGTGAGTAGTTACGTTTGTTCCTGAGGACATGGGAGAAGTCTTGCTATAAGTAGTCATGTGAATTTGGTATTCGTTTGATATTTTGATGAGATATATGTTGTCTCTCCTCTAGTCGTGTTATGTGAACGTCGACTAAATGACACTTCACCATTGTTTGGGCCTAGAGGAAGGCATTGGGAAGTAATAAGTAGATGATGGGTTGCTAGAGTGACAGAAGCTTAAACCCTAGTTTATGAGTTGCTTCGTAAGGGGCTGATTTGGATCCATATGTTTCATGCTATGGTTAGGTTTACCTTAATACTTCTTTTTGTAGTCGCGGATGCTTGCAATAGGGGTTAATCATAAGTGGGATACTTGTCCAAGAAGTGGCAGTACCCAAGCACCGGTCCACCCACATACCAAATCATCAAAGTAACGAACGCGAATCATATGAGCGTGATGAAAACTAGCTTGACGATAATTCCCATGTGTCCTCGGGAGCGCTTTCCTCTATATAAGTGTTTGTCCAGGCTTGTCCTTTGCTACAAAAAGGATTGGGCCATCTTGCTGCACCTTATCTATTTCCATTACTTGTTTCCCGTTACAAATTACCTTATCACAAAACGATCTGTTACCGATAATTGCAGTGCTGGCAGAGAATACCTTGCTGAAAACCACTTGTCATTTCCTTCTGCTCCTCGTTGGGTTCGACACTCTTACATATCAAAAGGACTACGATAGATCCTACACCTGTGGGTCATCAAGACTCTTTTCTGGCGCCATTGCCGGGGAGTGAAGCGCCTTTGGTAGGTGGAATTTGGTAAGGAAAATTTTGTATAGTGTGCTGAAATTTACCGTCACTTGTTACTTGGAACATAATCCTTTGAGGGGCTTGTTCGGGGTATCTTCACCCCGACCAGTAGAGCAAAGAGTTGCTCCTCAACCTACTGAACCTACTGAAAATGTTTACTTTGAAATTCCTTCGGGTATGATAGAGAAACTGCTAGCTAATCCTTTTACAGGAGATGGAACATTACATCCCGATTTGCACCTAATCTATGTGGATGAAGTTTGTGGATTATTTAAGCTTGCAGGCATGCCCTAGGATGTTATCAAGAAGAAGGTCTTCCCTTTATCTTTGAAGGTAAAGGCATTGACATGGTTTAGGCTATGTGATGATATGGGATCATGAAACTACAACCGATTGAAATTGGAATTTCATCAGAAGTTTTATCCTATGCATCTTGTTCATTGTGATCGTAATTATATATATAATTTTTGGCCTTGCGATGGAGAAAGCATCGCTCAAGCTTGGGGGAGGCTTAAGTCAATGTTATATTCATGCCCCAATCATGAGCTCTCAAGAGAAATTATTATTCAAAATTTTTATGCTCGGCTTTCTCTCAATAATCGCTCCATGCTCGATACCTCTTGTACTGGTTCTTTTATGATGAAGACTATTGAATTCAAATGGGATTTATTGGAAAGAATTAAATGCAACTCTGAAGATTGGGACCTCGACGAAGGTAAGGAGTCAGTTATAACACCTAAGTTTGATTGTGTTAAATCTTTTATGGATACCGATGTTTTCCGTGAATTTAGCACTAAATATGGACTTGACTCTGAGATAGTAGATTCTTTCTGTGAATCATTTGCTACTCATGTTGATCTCCCTAAGGAGAAGTGGTTTAAATATAATCCTCCCATTGAAGTAAAAGTAGTTGCACCTATTAAAGTTGAAGAAAAGACTATCACTTATAATGATCCTATTGTTCCTACTGCTTATATTGAGAAACCACCTTTCCCTGTTAGAATAAAGGATCATGCTAAAGCTTCAACTGTGGTTAACAAAAGTAATATTAGGACACCCAGACCCCCTAAGCAAATTAAAGTTGAACCTATTATTGCTATGGTTAAGGATCTCTTGGCTGATAATATTGATGGGCATGTTATTTACTTCTGTAATGAAGCTGCTAGAATTGCTAGACATGATACTAAATAAACATAGACCTATTGTAGGCATGCCTGTTATTTCTGCTAAAATAGGAGATCATTGCTATCATGGCTTATGTGATATGGGTGCTAGTGCAAGTGCAATACCTCATTCCTTATACAAAGAAATTATGCATGATATTGCACCTGCTGAGATAGAGGAAATTGATGTTACAATTAAGCTTGCCAATAGAGACACTATTTCACCAGTTGGGATTGTTAGAGATGTTGAAGTCTTGTGTGGGAAAGTGAAATATCCTGCTGATTTTCTTGTTCTTGGTTCCCCACAAGATAACTTTTGTCCCATTATATTTGGTAGACCCTTCTTGAATACTGTTAATGCTAGGATAGACTGCAAAAAGGATGTTGTTACTATTGGTTTAGGGGATATGTCTCATGAATTTAATTTTGCTAAATTTCGTAGACAACCCCGTGATGAGGAATTGCCTAGTAAAGATGAAATTATTGGTCTTGCCTCTATTGCCGTACCTCCTAATGATCCTTTAGAACAATATTTGCTCGACCATGAAAATGATATGTTTATGAATGAAAGAAGGGAAATAGATAAAGTATTCTTTAAACAAGGACCTATTTTGAAACACAACTTGCGTGTTGAAATAATAGGGGATCCTCCTCCACCCAAGGGTGATCTCGTGTTTGAGCTTAAACCGTTACCTGATACTCTTAAATATGCTTATCTTGATGAGAAAAAGGTATATCCTGTTATTATTAGTGCTAACCTTTCAGAGCATGAAGAAAAGAAATTATTGAAAACCTCTGAAGAAGCACCGTGCTCCTATTGGATATACTCTTGATGATCTTAAGGGCATTAGTCCCACTCTATGCCAGCACAAAATAAAATTGGAGAAAGACGCTAAACCAGTTGTGGATCACCAACGACCGTTAAATCCTAAGATGAAAGAAGTGGTAAGGAAATAAATACTAAAGCTTCTGGAGGTAGGTATAATTTATCCCGTTGCTGATAGTCAGTGGGTAAGTCCTGTCCATTGTGTCCCTATGAAGGGAGGTATTACTGTTGTTCCTAACGATAAAGATGAATTGATCCCACAAAGAATTATTGCAGGTTATAGAATGGTAATTGATTTTCGCAAATTAAATAAAGCTACTAAAAAAGATAATTACCCTTTACTTTTTATTGATCAAATGCTAGAAAGATTATCTAAACATACACATTTTTGCTTTCTAGATGGTTATTCCGGTTTCTCTCAAATACCTGTGTCAAAAGAGGATCAAGAAAAGACCACTTTTACTTGCCCTTTCGGTACCTTTGCTTATAGACGTATGCCTTTTGGTTTATGTAATGCACCTGCTACCTTTCAAAGATGCATGATGGCTATATTTCTCTGATTTTTGTGAAAAGATTGTTGAGGTTTTCATGGATGGTTTCTCCGTTTACGGTACTTCTTTTGATGATTGCTTGAGCAACCTTGATCGAGTTTTGCAGAGATGTGAAGAAACTAACCTTGTCTTGAATTGGGAGAAGTGCCACTTTATGGTTAATGAAGGTATTGTCTTGGGGCATAAAATTTCTGAAAAAGGTATTGAAGTTGACAAAGCTAAAGTTGATGCTATTGAAAAGATGTCGTGTCCTAAGGACATTAAAGGTATAAGAAGTTTCCTTGGTCATGCCCGTTTTTATAGGAGGTTCATTAAGGACTTCTCTAAAATTTCTAGGCCTCTGACTAATCTCTTACAAAAAGATATTCCTTTTGTCTTTGATGATGATTGTGTAGAAGCATTTGAAATACTTAAGAAAGCCTTGATTTCTACACCTATTGTTCAGCCACCTGATTGGAATTTACCCTTTGAAATTATGTGTGATGCTAGTGATTATGCTGTAGGTGTTGTTCTAGGACAAAGAGTTGATAAGAAATTAAATGTTATCCAATATGCTAGTGAAACTCTAGACAATGCCCAGAGAAATTATGCTACTACTGAAAAGGAATTTTTAGTAGTTGTATTTGCTTGTGGTAAGTTCAGACCTTATATTGTTGATTCTAAAGTAACTGTTCACACTGATCATGCTGCTATTAAATATCTTATGGAAAAGAAAGATGCTAAACCTAGACTTATTAGATGGGTTCTCTTGCTACAAGAATTTTATTTGCATATTATTGATAGAAAGGGAGCTGAGAACCCCGTTGCAGACAACTTGTCTAGGTTAGAGAATGTTCTTGATGACCCACTACCTATTGATGATAGCTTTCCTGATGAACAATTGGCTATCATAAATGCTTCTCGTGCTGCTCCATGGTATGCTAATTATGCTAATTACATTGTTGCTAAATTTATACCACCTAGTTTCACATACCAGCAAAAGAAAAAGTTTTTCTATGATTTAAGACATTACTTCTGGGATGACCCACACCTTTATAAAGAAGGAGTAGATGGTGTCATTAGATGTTGTATACCTGAGCATGAACAGGAACAGATCCTACGCAAGTGTTACTCCGAAGCTTATGGAGGACACCACGCTGGAGATAGAACTGCGCATAAGGTATTGCAATCCGGTTTTTATTGGCCTACTCTCTTCAAAGATGCTCGTAAGTTTGTTTTGTCTTGTGATGAATGCCAAAGAATTGGTAATATTAGTAGACGTCAAGAAATGCCTATGAATTATTCACTTGTTATTGAACCATTTGATGTTTGGGGCTTTGATTATATGGGACCGTTTCCTTCCTCTAATGGGTATACACATATTTTAGTTGCTATTGATTACGTTACTAAGTGGGTAGAAGTTATTCCAACTAGTAGTGCTGATCATAACACCTCTATTAAAATGCTTAAAGAAGTTATTTTTCCGAGGTTTGGAGTCCCTAGATATTTAATGATTGATGGTGGTTCACATTTTATTCATGGTGCCTTTCGTAAAATGCTTGCTAAGTAGTTCCTTGCCATGCATATATACTTATACAAAGTTATATACCTTTTGTATAAACAAGTAGAGTATATGTTTTGAGATAGCAAATCTGTTTGTTACAATTTTTTATGCAAAGAGGCATTATTTTAATTCGAGGATGTGTCTTCCTCTTTGCCTCCTGGTGTCACTAACATTTTGTAGGAGTTCGCTGAAATCTTTTCACAAGACGTGCCACCGGGATTACCACCTATTCGAGGGATTGAGCATCATATTGACTTAATTGCCGATGCATCACTGCCCAATCGTACGCCTTACCGTACCAATCTAGATGAGGCGAAGGAAATTATGAGTCAAGTACAGGAACTGTTCGACAAAGGTCATATACGCGAATCTCTTAGTCCTTGTGTTGTTCCTAGTATTCTAGTGCCAAAAAAGGATAGTACATCGCGTACGTGTGTATATTGTAGATCCATTATTCCTAGGCTAGATGATATGCTTGATGAGTTAAATGGACCTACAATATTGTTCAATGTTGATTTGCATAGTGCATATCATCAAATTTGTATGAAACTGGGAGATGAATGAAAACAGCATTTAAAACTAAGTTTGGCTTATATGAGTGGTTAGTCATGTCTTTTGGGTTAACTAATTCATCTAATACTTTCACGAGATTAATGAACGAAGTTTTACGTGCTTTCATTGGACGATTTATGGTAGTCTATTTTGATGATATACTGATTTATAGCAGATCTATAGAGGAACATTTGGAATATTTATGTGTTGTTTTTATTGCTCTACATGATGCACTTTTGTTTGGTAACCTTGGGAAGTGCACATTTTGCACCGACCAAGTGTCTTTTCTTGGCTATGTTGTTACTCCACAGGGATTTGTAGTTAATAAAGACAAGATTGTAGCTATTGAGAGTTGTCTGCAACCCAAAACAATTACACAAGTGAGGAGTTCTGTTGGACTCGCTGGTTGCACCTTTCAATGAGCTTACAAAGAGGATGTGCCTTGTGTTTGGGGTACCGCACAGGAAGAAGCCTTTACGGTATTGAAAGATAAGTTAACGCATGCTCCTATACTTCAATTTTCTGATTTTAATAAGACTTTTGAGGTTGAATGTGATGCTGGAATTTTATCTATTTATGGGCCAGCCCAATAACAATTTCAGAAATTCCTAATAAATCCTAGAGGCCCACTTAGCCCATTTGTGCAAGGCAAGGGATACTACTAAAGTTTAGTCCCACATTGCTAGTTTAGAGGGAGTTGGACCTCTTTATAAGGGAGGTTCTTTCCCCACTTGTATGAGCATGAGAACAAGAGGGACATCCATGCGCGCTCCTCCTCCGCCGCCCGCCTCGCCACGCCATGCCGCGCCGCGCCGCGGGTTGCGGGAATGAGCCGAGCCAATGTCTAAATTTTTGCCACGCACTACGGGTATACGAAAGGTCACAAGGAAGCTGAAAATATTTTTGCGAAAGTGGAGTTCGAATGCGAACGGTGCAGCCCTTCGGCTGCTGGCTGTTCGCTTCATCTCCGTCTCTTCGTTTCGCCTCCCGTCACTGCCCTCTCGCCTCCTTCTCTTGCGCCTATAAAAGGGAGGTCGCTCCTCTCAGAGAGACGCACCAGAACTACTCCTTCCGTCGCCATCGGTTCCATCTCTGAGCTGTTGCTGTCTTCCTCATCCCAGCTTGCGGCGTGCGCCGCACGTCGGGACAGTAGGCCTCCGAAACCGCACCTTTTGAGTCCTGTACGGGAGAAGGGTGATAAGATTTTTGGGGAGCGCTCAGCGCGACTACTGGCTGCTTCATCACGGACGATCCGGTCGCCGACGACTACTTCCCCGACGACGACTTCTTCCCCGACGTCCACGACCTCCTCGACGACATGGCAGGCGAGGACACCGACCCCAAGTCCAGCGCTTCTGCTGCTGCTGTCCCGTACGTGTTCTTCTCCTTTCTATTAGAGGTCCTGCTACAGTTTCTTGTTCTAGTATTTGCCCTAGATATGTTAGACTCTGTTTCATATATGCAACTTGCTATACTGTCTGCTCTAGATATGTTTAGTTACAGTTCATATATGAAGATGTTGTTTACCTTCTCTTTGTCAAATCGCATGGCTTGTTTTATCACTACTATTCTGGTCATGCTTTATCTAGTATTTCTGTTAATAAAATCATTCGGTAAATTGCTCATATTTTCAACAATCCAAAAACCTTATTATAGGCAATTTACCCCAAGTGGTTTTGCTGCTTCCATGAGACCTCCTATGTTTGAGGGTATCCACTATAAGAGGTGGCGCGTGAGAGCAGTCTTATGGTTTCAAACCATGAGTTGCTATGACGCCACTCTCGGCAAACCTGAAGGAGAGCTTGATGCTCAACAGGCACAAGCTTTTCAGAAAATGGATACTCTGTTTAAGGCTGCTCTCTTGAGTGTTCTTGGTGAGAACATAGTTGATGCTTATGCGTCACTTGATAATGAAAAATATATGTGGGTTGCACTCGAGGCCAAGTTTGGGGTCTCAGATGCTGGCACTGAGTTGTCCATCATGGAGCAATTCTATGATTACAGGATGACTGAAGAGCGCTCCGTAGTTGAGCAAGCTCATGAGATACAGTCATTTGCTAGAGAACTTGAGCACTTCAGTTGTATGCTACCGGACAAGTTTGTTGCCGGAGGTATCATCACTAAGCTTCTCCTTCGTGGAGGAACTTTGCTACCTTACTGAAGCATAAGAGACAGGAGTTTTCCATTCCGGATCTCATTGGCACTCTTGATGTGGAAGAAAAGGCGAGAGCAAAGGATACACGTGCTCGAGGTATTGAGGGAGGATCTAGTGCCAATCTGGTACAAAAGAAGAACTTCCATCCCCACAAGTTTAAGAACAAGGGCAAGTTTGATGGTAAAGCAAAGTTTGATGGGAAGAACAAGGCTGTGCAACACACGAACTTCAAGAAGAAGAATGACAAGAAGAAAGGTGCTTGTCATGTGTGTGGCGATCCTGATCATTGGGCTCCTAGTTGCCCTAATCGCTATGACAAGCGTCACCCTGGGAAAGGCGGCAAGACCGCTAATGTTGTCATTGGAGACACTGACTTGAAGGATGATGGGTATGGTATATTTCCCACTAATCTTTCAGTATGTCATTCTCCTGATTGGTTGATTGACACGGGTGCTAATGTGCATGTATGCGGTGATATTTCCATGTTTTCGTCTTATCAGACCGCAGGGACTTCAACCGTGCTGATGGGCAACGGTTCAAGTGCTTCTGTTCATGGTGTTGGCACGGTCGATCTGAAGTTTACTTCGGGGAAGATTGTGCGGCTGAAGAACGTGCATTATGTCCCCTCCGTCAATAAAAATCTTGTTAGCGGATCTCTTCTATGTAGAGATGGCTACAAGCTTGTCTTTGAGTCGAATAAATTTGTAATATCCAAGTATGGAACATTTGTTGGTAAAGGCTATGAGTCAGGAGGTCTGTTTCGTTTATCCTTATCAGACGTTTGCAATAAAGTTGTTAATCATATTTGCAACAATAGTGAATCCAACGTGTGGCATTCACGTCTCTGTCATGTTAATTTTGGTTGCATGTCGCGACTAGCGAAGTTGAACTTAATCCCTAGTTTCACCACTGTCAAGGGATCTAAGTGTCATGTTTGTGTGCAAGCTAAGCAACCTCGTAAGTCTCACACGACTGCGGAAACGAGAAATCTTGCACCACTAGAGCTCATACATTCAGATCTATGTGAAATGAATGGTGTTTTGACAAAAGGTGGAAAGAAATATTTCATGACGTTAATTGATGACTCCACTAGATACTGCCGTGTGTATCTTCTGAAATCTAAGGATGAGGCTTTGAAGTTTTTCAAGATCTATAAAGCTTAAGTGGAAAATCAACTTGATCGGAAAATCAAGAGGCTTAGGTCCGACCATGGTGGAGAGTATTTTTCCAATGAATTTGATGCTTTTTGTGCGGAACATGGTATAATCCATGAGAGGACGCCTCCCTATTCACCTCTGTCAAATGGGGTGGCCGAAAGAAAGAACCGTACTCTAACTAATTTGGTTAACGCCATGTTAGACACATCGGGTCTCTCCAAGGCATGGTGGGGGGAGGCGATATTGACGGCATGTCATGTCCTAAACCGAGTTCCCACAAAGAACAAAGAGATAACTCCATTCGAGGAATGGGAGAAGAAAAGGTTCTCTTATCTACGAACATGGGGTTGTTTGGCGAAAGTCAATGTTCCAATTCCAAAGAAGCGGAAGCTTGGACCAAAGACTGTGGATTGTGTTTTCCTGGGATATGCTTTTCATAGCATTGGCTATAGATTCTTGGTTGTAAAATCTGAGGTACCTGACATGCATGTCGGTACGATCATGGAGTTGAATGATGCGACTTTCTTTGAAGATATCTTTCCCATGAAGGATATGGCTACCTCATCTAATCAGGAGATGCCTAGTTCATCGAATCAGGCACCAGTTACAATTACCAAACCTGCCATTTCGATGAAACACTTTGAAAGTCCTGTGGAGGAAAACAATGAAGTTCCTAGTAGGAGCAAGAGACAGAGGACTGCAAAGTCCTTTGGTGATGATTTTCTTGTGTATCTCATAGATGACACTCCCAGTTCTATTTCAGAGGCCTATGCCTCTGAAGATGCTGACTATTGGAAGGAAGCAGTTCGTAGCGAGATGGATTCCATCTTGGCGAATGAAACTTGGGATATAACTGATCGTCCTTATGGGTGCAAACCTATAGGATGCAAATGGGTATTCAAGAAGAAGCTTAGGCCTGATGGTACTATTGAAAAGTACAAGGCTCAGCTCGTGGCTAAGGGTTATACCCAAAAGGAAGGTGAAGACTTCTTTGATACTTACTCACCTGTGGCTCGACTGACCACTATTCGAGTTCTACTTTCACTAGCTGCCTCGCATGGTCTTCTCGTTCACCAAATGGATGTTAAGACTGCTTTCCTAAATGGAGAGTTGGACGAGGAAAGTTATATGGAACAACCAGATGGGTTTGTACTAGATGGTCTGGAAGGAAAAGTGTGCAAGTTGCTGAAGTCTTTGTATGGACTCAAGCAAGCACCCAAACAGTGGCTTGAGAAGTTTGAAAGTACTTTAACAGCTGCAGACTTTGTTGTGAACGAAGCTGACTAATGTGTGTACTATCGCCATGGTGGAGGCGAGGGAGTTATCCTTTGCTTGTATGTTGACGACATACTGATTTTCGGAACAAATCTGAATGTTATTAAGGAGGTCAAGAATTTCCTATCTTGCTGTTTTGAGATGAAGGATTTAGGAGTGGCTGATGTCATTCTGAACATCAAGTTGTTGAGAGACGATGATGGTGGGATTACATTGCTTCAATCCCACTATGTGGAAAAGATCTTCAGTCGCTTTGGCTATAGTGACTGCAAGCCCTCTCCAACACCTTATGATGCAAGTGTGTTACTTCGAAAGAATCGAAGAATTGCTAGAGATCAATTGAAATATTCTCAGATTATTGGCTCGCTTATGTACTTAGCAAGTGCTACAAGACCTGATATCTCTTTTGTTGTTAGCAAACTGAGTCAGTTTGTCTCAAAACCAGGAGATGTGCATTGGAAAGCTCTAGAGAGAGTTTTGCGTTATTTGAAAGGCACTGAAAATTATGGAATTCACTACACCGGGCAACCAAAGGTGCTTGAAGGGTATAGTGACTCAAACTGGATCTCAGATGCTGATGAGATAAAGGCCACGAGCGGATATGTATTCACCCATGGAGGTGGCGCTGTTTCTTGGAAGTTTTGCAAGCAGACCATCTTAACGAGGTCAACAATGGAAGCAGAACTCACAGCACTAGATACAGCTACGGTCGAAGCAGATTGGCTTCGCCGGCTCTTGAATGACTTGCCGGTTGTTGAGAAACCTGTACCGGGTATCCTTATGAACTGCGACAATCAAACTGTGATCACGAAAGTGAGCAGCTCAAAGGATAACATGAAGTCATCGAGACACGTTCGGAGAAGGTTAAAGTCTGTCAGGAAAATGAGAAACTCCGGAGTTATTGCATTGGATTATATCCAAACGTCTAAAAATCTGGCAGATACTTTTACTAAGGGTCTATCACGTAATGTGATAGATAATGCATCGAGGGAGACGGGTATGAGACCCACAATATGAGTTGTTCATAGTGGTAACCTATTCTTTGTGATCGGAGATCCCGTGAATTAGATGTGGAAGACAAGTTGTTGGTCAACTGAGGGGAGAGTATCCTTACTATCAACAATACCACTCCATGAAGATGCAATACTCTCCTAAGCTGCATGGCAGGTTGATGTATATCTTAATGTGTTCTAAGTGGCTCATTTAAGCAGAGATGTTATCATGCAGAACATCTTTTGAAGAACACACCTATATGAGTCTGATTGTCAAACGTCGCAATCTATGAGAGTAGGGTTCTCTCTAGTAAACTCATGAAAGGTCACGGAGTATGACGGATAAGCTCCACCTGCGGGGAAGACCCACGGTAGCCACGTATCGGTCAAGGCTTTATGTGAAACGAGATTCGCAGAAAACTTGCAGTTCAAGGCCCAGTCCACTGTTCAAGTTGCTTACTAGTGTAGCATAGAGTTCTAGGTGGAAGTTCAACTTAACAGTCTCCACTGCAGTACCGGTATATAAAACAATGTTTTGGAACTAAAGGCAAATTCTATGTGCCTCTAGGATCTGATAGGGGATTGCTGGAATTTTATCTATTTATGGGCCAGCCCAATAACAATTTCAGAAATTCCTAATAAAACCTAGAGGCCCACTTAGCCCATTTGTGCAAGGCAAGGGATACTACTAAAGTTTAGTCCCACATTGCTAGTTTAGAGGGAGTTGGACCTCTTTATAAGGGAGGTTCTTTCCCCACTTGTATGAGCATGAGAACAAGAGGGACATCCACGCGCGCTCCTCCTCCGCCGCCCGCCTCGCCACGCCACGCCTCGTCACGACGCGACGCGCCGCGCCGTGGGTTGCGGGAATGAGCCAAGCCGATGTCTAAATTTTTGCCACGCACTACGGATATACGAAAGGTCACACGGAAGCTGAAAAGATTTTTGCGAAAGTGGAGTTCGAATGCGAACGGTGCAGCCCTTCGGCTGCTGGCTGTTCGCTTCATCTCCGTCTCTTCGTTTCGCCTCCCGTCGCTGCCCTCTCGCCTCCTTCTCTTGCGCCAATAAAAGGGAGGTCGCTCCTCTCAGAGAGACGCACCAGAACTACTCTTTCCCTCGCCATCGGTTCCATCTCTGAGCTGTTGCTGTCTTCCTCATCCCGGCTTGCGGCGTGCACCGCACGTCGGGACAGTAGGCCTCCGAAACCGCACCTTTTGAGTCCTGTACAGGAGAAGGGTGATAAGGTTTTTGGGGAGCGCTCAACGCGACTACTGGCTGCTTCATCACGGACGATCCGGTCACCGACGACTACTTCCCCGATGACGACTTCTTCCCCGACGTCCACGACCTCCTCGACGACATGGCAGGCGAGGACACCGACCCCAAGTCCAGCGCTTCTGCTGCTGCTGTCCCGTACGTGTTCTTCTCCTTTCTATTAGAGGTCCTGCTACAGTTTCTTGTTCTAGTATTTGCCCTAGATATGTTAGACTCTGTTTCATATATGCAACTTGCTATACTGTCTGCTCTAGATATGTTTAGTTACAGTTCATATATGAAGATGTTGTTTACCTTCTCTTTGTCAAATCGCATGGCTTGTTTTATCACTACTATTCTGGTCATGCTTTATCTAGTATTTCTGTTAATAAAATCATTCGGTAAATTGCTCATATTTTCAACAATCCAAAAACCTTATTATAGGCAATTTACCCCAAGTGGTTTTGCTGCTTCAATGAGACCTCCTATGTTTGAGGGTATCCACTATAAGAGGTGGCGCGTGAGAGCAGTCTTATGGTTTCAAACCATGAGTTGCTATGACGCCACTCTCGGCAAACCTGAAGGAGAGCTTGATGCTCAACGGGCACAAGCTTTTCAGAAAATGGATACTCTGTTTAAGGCTGCTCTCTTGAGTGTTCTTGGTGAGAACATAGTTGATGCTTATGCGTCACTTGATAATGCAAAATATATGTGGGTTGCACTCGAGGCCAAGTTTGGGGTCTCGGATGCTGGCACTGAGTTGTACATCATGGAGCAATTCTATGATTACAGGATTACTGAAGAGCGCTCCGTAGTTGAGCAAGCTCATGAGATACAGTCATTTGCTAGAGAACTTGAGCACTTCAGTTGTATGCTACCGGACAAGTTTGTTGCCGGAGGTATCATCACTAAGCTTCTCCTTCGTGGAGGAACTTTGCTACCTTACTGAAGCATAAGAGACAGGAGTTTTCCATTCCGGATCTCATTGGCACTCTTGATGTGGAAGAAAAGGCGAGAGCAAAGGATACACGTGCTCGAGGTATTGAGGGAGGATCTAGTGCCAATCTGGTACAAAAGAAGAACTTCCAGCCCCACAAGTTTAAGAACAAGGGCAAGTTTGATGGTAAAGCGAAGTTTGATGGGAAGAACAAGGCTGTGCAACACACGAACTTCAAGAAGAAGAATGACAAGAAGAAAGGTGCTTGTCATGTGTGTGGCGATCCTGATCATTGGGCTCCTAGTTGCCCTAATCGCTATGACAAGCGTCACCCTGGGAAAGGCGGCAAGACCGCTAATGTTGTCATTGGAGACACTGACTTGAAGGATGATGGGTATGGTATATTTCCCACTAATCTTTCAGTATGTCATTCTCCTGATTGGTTGATTGACACGGGTGCTAATGTGCATGTATGCGGTGATATTTCCATGTTTTCGTCTTATCAGACCGCAGGGACTTCAACCGTGCTGATGGGCAACGGTTCAAGTGCTTCTGTTCATGGTGTTGGCACGGTCGATCTGAAGTTTACTTCGGGGAAGATTGTGCGGCTGAAGAACGTGCATTATGTCCCCTCCGTCAATAAAAATCTTGTTAGCGGATCTCTTCTGTGTAGAGATGGCTACAAGCTTGTCTTTGAGTCGAATAAATTTGTAATATCCAAGTATGGAACCTTTGTTGGTAAAGGCTATGAGTCAGGAGGTCTGTTTCGTTTATCCTTATCAGACGTTTGCAATAAAGTTGTTAATCATATTTGCAACAATAGTGAATCCAACGTGTGGCATTCACGTCTCTGTCATGTTAATTTTGGTTGCATGTCGCGACTAGCGAAGTTGAACTTAATCCCTAGTTTCACCACTGTCAAGGGATCTAAGTGTCATGTTTGTGTGCAAGCTAAGCAACCTCGTAAGTCTCACACGACTGCGGAAACGAGAAATCTTGCACCACTAGAGCTCATACATTTAGATCTATGTGAAATGAATGGGTTTTGACAAAAGGTGGAAAGAAATATTTCATGACGTTAATTGATGACTCCACTAGATACTGCCGTGTGTATCTTCTGAAATCTAAGGATGAGGCTTTGAAGTTTTTCAAGATCTATAAAGCTTAAGTGGAAAATCAACTTGATCGGAAAATCAAGAGGCTTAGGTCCGACCATGGTGGAGAGTATTTTTCAATGAATTTGATGCTTTTTGTGCGGAACATGGTATAATCCATGAGAGGATGCCTCCCTATTCACCTCAGTCAAATGGGGTGGCCTAAAGAAAGAACCATACTCTAACTGATTTGGTTAACGCCATGTTAGACACATCGGGTCTCTCCAAGGCATGGTGGGGGGAGGCGATATTGACGGCATGTCATGTCCTAAACCGAGTTCCCACAAAGAACAAAGAGATAACTCCATTCGAGGAATGGGAGAAGAAAAGGTTAAAACTCTCTTTTCTACGAACATGGGGTTGTTTGGCGAAAGTCAATGTTCCAATTCCAAAGAAGCGGAAGCTTGGACCAAAGACTGTGGATTGTGTTTTCCTGGGATATGCTTTTCATAGCATTGGCTATAGATTCTTGGTTGTAAAATCTAAGGTACCTGACATGCATGTCGGTACGATCATGGAGTCGAATGATGCGACTTTCTTTGAAGATATCTTTCCCATGAAGGATATGGCTACCTCATCTAATCAGGAGATGACTAGTTCATCGAATCAGGAACCAGTTACAATTACCAAACCTGCCATTTGGATGAAACACTTTGAAAGTCCTGTGGAGGAAAACAATGAAGTTCCTACTAGGAGCAAGAGACAGAGGACTGCAAAGTCCTTTGGTGATGATTTTCTTGTGTATCTCATAGATGACACTCCCAGTTCTATTTCAGAGGCCTATGCATCTGAAGATGCTGACTATTGGAAGGAAGCAGTTCGTAGCGAGATGGATTCCATCTTGGCGAATGAAACTTGGGATATAACTGATCGTCCTTATGGGTGCAAACCTATAGGATGCAAATGGGTATTCAAGAAGAAGCTTAGGCCTGATGGTACTATTGAAAAGTACAAGGCTCAGCTCGTGGCTAAGGGTTATACCCAAAAGGAAGGTGAAGACTTCTTTGATACTTACTCACCTGTGGCTCGACTGACCACTATTCGAGTTCTACTTTCACTAGCTGCCTCGCATGGTCTTCTCGTTCACCAAATGGATGTTAAGACTGCTTTCCTAAATGGAGAGTTGGACGAGGAAAGTTATATGGAACAACCAGATGGGTTTGTACTAGATGGTCTGGAAGGAAAAGTGTGCAAGTTGCTGAAGTCTTTGTATGGACTCAAGCAAGCACCCAAACAGTGGCATGAGAAGTTTGAAAGAACTTTAACAGCTGCAGACTTTGTTGTGAACGAAGCTGACTAATGTGTGTACTATCGCCATGGTCGGGGCGAGGGAGTTATCCTTTGCTTGTATGTTGATGACATACTGATTTTTGGAACAAATCTGAATGTTATTAAGGAGGTCAAGAATTTCCTATCTCGCTGTTTTGAGATGAGGGATTTAGGAGTGGCTGATGTCAATCTGAACATCAAGTTGTTGAGAGACGATGATGGTGCGATTACATTGCTTCAATCCCACTATGTGGAAAAGATCTTGAGTCGCTTTGGCTATAGTGACTGCAAGCCCTCTCCAACACCTTATGATGCAAGTGTGTTACTTCGAAAGAATCGAAGAATTGCTAGAGATCAATTGAAATATTCTCAGATTATTGGCTCGCTTATGTACTTAGCAAGTGCTACAAGACCTGATATCTCTTTTGTTGTTAGCAAACTGAGTCAGTTTGTCTCAAAACCAGGAGATGTGCATTGGAAAGCTCTAGAGAGAGTTTTGCGTTATTTGAAAGGCACTGAAAATTATGGAATTCACTACACCGGGCAACCAAAGGTGCTTGAAGGGTATAGTGACTCAAACTGGATCTCAGATGCTGATGAGATAAAGGCCACGAGCGGATATGTATTCACCCATGGAGGTGGCGCTGTTTCTTGGAAGTCTTGCAAGCAGACCATCTTAACGAGGTCAACAATGGAAGCAGAACTCACAGCACTAGATACGGCTACGGTCGAAGCAGATTGGCTTCGCCGGCTCTTGAATGACTTGCCGGTTGTTGAGAAACCTGTACCGGGTATCCTTATGAACTGCGGCAATCAAACTGTGATCACGAAAGTGAGCAGCTCAAAGGATAACATGAAGTCATCGAGACACGTTCAGAGAAGGTTAAAGTCTGTCAGGAAAATGAGAAACTCCGGAGTTATTGCATTGGATTATATCCAAACGTCTAAAAATCTGGCAGATCCTTTTACTAAGGGTCTATCACGTAATGTGATAGATAATGCATCGAGGGAGATGGGTATGAGACCCACAATATGAGTTGTTCACAGTGATAACCTATTCTTTGTGATCGGAGATCCCGTGAATTAGATGTGGAAGACAAGTTGTTGGTCAACTGAGGGGAGAGTATCCTTACTATCAACAATACCACTCCATGAAGATGCAATACTCTCCTAATCTGCATGGCAGGTTGATGTATATCTTAATGTGTTCTAAGTGGCTCATTTAAGCAGAGATGTTATCATGCAGAACATCTTTTGAAGAACACACCTATATGAGTCTGATTGTCAAACGTCGCAATCTATGAGAGTAGGGTTCTCTCTAGTAAACTCATGAAAGGTCACGGAGTATGACGGATAAGCTCCACCTGCGGGGAAGACCCACGGTAGCCACGTATCGGTCAAGGCTTTATGTGAAACGAGATTCGCAGAAAACATGCAGTTCAAGGCCCAGTCCACTGTTCAAGTTGCTTACTAGTGTAGCATAGAGTTCTAGGTGGAAGTTCAACTTAACAGTCTCCACTGCAGTACCGGTATATAAAACAATGTTTTGGAACTAAAGGCAAATTCTATGTGCCTCTAGGATCTGGTGGGGGATTGCTGGAATTTTATCTATTTATGGGCCAGCCCAATAACAATTTCAAAAATTCCTAATAAATCCTAGAGGCCCACTTAGCCCATTTGTGCAAGGCAAGGGATACTACTAAAGTTTAGTCCCACATTGCTAGTTTAGAGGGAGTTGGGCCTCTTTATAAGGGAGGTTCTTTCCCCACTTGTATGAGCATGAGAACAAGAGGGACATCCACGCGCGCTCCTCCTCCGCCGCCCGCCTCGCCACGCCACGCCTCCTCACGACGCGCCGCGCCGTGGGTTGCGGGAATGAGCCGAGCCGATGTCTAAGTTTTTGCCACGCACTACGGATATACGAAAGGTCACACGGAAGCTGAAAAGATTTTTGCGAAAGTGGAGTTTGAATGCGAACGGTGCAGCCCTTCGGCTGCTGGCTGTTCGCTTCATCTCCGTCTCTTCGTTTCGCCTCCCGTCGCTGCCCTCTCGCCTCCTTCTCTTGCGCCTATAAAAGGGAGGTCGCTCCTCTCAGAGAGACGCACCAGAACTACTCTTTCCCTCGCCATCGGTTCCATCTCTGAGCTGCTGCTGTCTTCCTCATCCCGGCTTGCGGCGTGCACCGCACGTCGGGACAGTAGGCCTCCGAAACCGCACCTTTTGAGTCCTGTACGGGAGAAGGGTGATAAGGTTTTTGGGGAGCGCTCAACGCGACTACTGGCTGCTTCATCACGGACGATCCGGTCGCCGGCGACTACTTCCCCGACGACGACTTCTTCCCCGACGTCCACGACCTCCTCGACGACATGGCAGGCGAGGACACCGACCCCAAGTCCAGCGCTTCTGCTGCTGCTGTCCCGTACGTGTTCTTCTCCTTTCTATTAGAGGTCCTGCTACAGTTTCTTGTTCTAGTATTTGCCCTAGATAGTTTAGACTCTCTTTCATATATGCAACTTGCTATACTGTCTGCTCTAGATATGTTTAGTTACAGTTCATATATGAAGATGTTGTTTACCTTCTCTTTGTCAAATCGCATGGCTTGTTTTATCACTACTATTCTGGTCATGCTTTATCTAGTATTTCTGTTAATAAAATCATTCGGTAAATTGCTCATATTTTCAACCATCCAAAAACCTTATTATAGGCAATTTACCCCACGTGGTTTTGCTGCTTCCATGAGACCTCCTATGTTTGAGGGTATCCACTATAAGAGGTGGCGCGTGAGAGCAGTCTTATGGTTTCAAACCATGAGTTGCTATGACGCCACTCTCGGCAAACCTGAAGGAGAGCTTGATGCTCAACAGGCACAAGCTTTTCAGAAAATGGATACTCTGTTTAAGGCTGCTCTCTTGAGTGTTCATGGTGAGAACATAGTTGATGCTTATGCGTCAGTTGATAATGAAAAATATATGTGGGTTGCACTCGAGGCCAAGTTTGGGGTCTCGGATGCTGGCACTGAGCTGTGCATCATGGAGCAATTCTATGATTACAGGATGACTGAAGAGCGCTCCGTAGTTGAGCAAGCTCATGAGATACAGTCATTTGCTAGAGAACTTGAGCACTTCAGTTGTGTGCTACCGGACAAGTTTGTTGCCGGAGGTATCATCACTAAGCTTCTCCTTCGTGGAGGAACTTTGCTACCTTACTGAAGCATAAGAGACAGGAGTTTTCCGTTTCGGATCTCATTGGCACTCTTGATGTGGAAGAAAAGGCGAGAGCAAAGGATACACGTGCTCGAGGTATTGAGGGAGGATCTAGTGCCAATCTGGTACAAAAGAAGAACTTCCAGCCCCACAAGTTTAAGAACAAGGGCAAGTTTGATGGTAAAGCAAAGTTTGATGGGAAGAACAAGGCTGTGCAACACACGAACTTCAAGAAGAAGAATGACAAGAAGAAAGGTGCTGGTCATGTGTGTGGCGATCCTGATCATTGGGCTCCTAGTTTCCCTAATTGCTATGACAAGCGTCACCCTGGGAAAGGCGGCAAGACCGCTAATGTTGTCATTGGAGACACTGACTTGAAGGATGATGGGTATGGTATATTTCCCACTAATCTTTCAGTATGTCATTCTCCTGATTGGTTGATTGACACGGGTGCTAATGTGCATGTATGCGGTGATATTTCCATGTTTTCGTCTTATCAGACCGCAGGGACTTCAACCGTGCTGATGGGCAACGGTTCAAGTGCTTCTGTTCATGGTGTTGGCACGGTCGATCTGAAGTTTACTTCGGGGAAGATTGTGCGGCTGAAGAACGTGCATTATGTCCCCTCCGTCAATAAAAATCTTGTTAGCGGATCTCTTCTGTGTAGAGATGGCTACAAGCTTGTCTTTGAGTCGAATAAATTTGTAATATCCAAGTATGGAACCTTTGTTGGTAAAGGCTATGAGTCAGGAGGTCTGTTTCGTTTATCCTTATCAGACGTTTGCAATAAAGTTGTTAATCATATTTGCAACAATAGTGAATCCAACGTGTGGCATTCACGTCTCTGTCATGTTAATTTTGGTTGCATGTCGTGACTAGCTAAGTTGAACTTAATCCCTACTTTCACCACTGTCAAGGGATCTAAGTGTCATGTTTGTGTGCAAGCTAAGCAACCTCGTAAGTCTCACACGACTGCGGAAACGAGAAATCTTGCACCACTAGAGCTCATACATTCAGATCTATGTGAAATGAATGGTGTTTTGACAAAAGGTGGAAAGAAATATTTCATGACGTTAATTGATGACTCCACTAGATACTGCCGTGTGTATCTTCTGAAATCTAAGGATGAGGCTTTGAAGTTTTTCAAGATCTATAAAGCTTAAGTGGAAAATCAACTTGATCGGAAAATCAAGAGGCTTAGGTCCGACCATGGTGGAGAGTATTTTTCCAATGAATTTGATGCTTTTTGTGCGGAACATGGTATAATCCATGAGAGGACGCCTCCCTATTCACCTCTGTCAAATGGGGTGGCCGAAAGAAAGAACCGTACTCTAACTGATTTGGTTAACGCCATGTTAGACACATCGGGTCTCTCCAAGGCATGGTGGGGGGAGGCGATATTGACGGCATGTCATGTCCTAAACCGAGTTCCCACAAAGAACAAAGAGATAACTCCATTCGAGGAATGGGAGAAGAAAAGGTTAAAACTCTCTTATCTACGAACATGGGGTTGTTTGGCGAAAGTCAATGTTCCAATTCCAAAGAAGCGGAAGCTTGGACCAAAGACTGTGGATTGTGTTTTCCTGGGATATGCTTTTCATAGCATTGGCTATAGATTCTTGGTTGTAAAATCTGAGGTACCTGACATGCATGTCGGTACGATCATGGAGTTGAATGATGTGACTTTCTTTGAAGATATCTTTCCCATGAAGGATATGGCTACCTCATCTAATCAGGAGATGCCTAGTTCATCGAATCAGGAACCAGTTACAATTACCAAACCTGCCATTTCGATGAAACACTTTGAAAGTCCTGTGGAGGAAAACAATGAAGTTCCTACTAGGAGCAAGAGACAGAAGACTGCAAAGTCCTTTGGTGATGATTTTCTTGTGTATCTCATAGATGACACTCCCAGTTCTATTTCAGAGGCCTATGCGTCTGAAGATGCTGACTATTGGAAGGAAGCAGTTCGTAGCGAGATGGATTCCATCTTGGCGAATGAAACTTGGGATATAACTAATCGTCCTTATGGGTGCAAACCTATAGGATGCAAATGGGTATTCAAGAAGAAGCTTAGGCCTGATTGTACTATTGAAAAGTATAAGGCTCAGCTCGTGGCTAAGGGTTATACCCAAAAGGAAGGTGAAGACTTCTTTGATACTTACTCACCTGTGGCTCGACTGACCACTATTCGATTTCTACTTTCACTAGCTGCCTCGCATGGTCTTCTCGTTCACCAAATGGATGTTAAGACTGCTTTCCTAAATGGAGAGTTGGACGAGGAAAGTTATATGGAACAACCAGATGGGTTTGTACTAGATGGTCTGGAAGGAAAAGTGTGCAAGTTGCTGAAGTCTTTGTATGGACTCAAGCAAGCACCCAAACAGTGGCATGAGAAGTTTGAAAGAACTTTAACAGCTGCAGACTTTGTTGTGAATGGAGCTGACTAATGTGTGTACTATCGTCATGGTGGGGGCGAGGGAGTTATCCTTTGCTTGTATGTTGATGACATACTGATTTTCGGAACAAATCTGAATGTTATTAAGGAGGTCAAGAATTTCCTATCTCGCTGTTTTGAGATGAAGGATTTAGGAGTGGCTGATGTCATTCTGAACATCAAGTTGTTGAGAGACGATGATGGTGGGATTACATTGCTTCAATCCCACTATGTGGAAAAGATCTTGAGTCGCTTTGGCTATAGTGACTGCAAGCCCTCTCCAACACCTTATGATGCAAGTGTGTTACTTCAAAAGAATCGAAGAATTGCTAGAGATCAATTGAAATATTATCAGATTATTGGCTCGCTTATGTACTTAGCAAGTGCTACAAGACCTGATATCTCTTTTGTTGTTAGCAAACTGAGTCAGTTTGTCTCAAAACCAGGAGATGTGCATTGGAAAGCTCTAGAGAGAGTTTTGCGTTATTTCAAAGGCACTGAAAATTATGGAATTCACTACACCGGGCAACCAAAGGTGCTTGAAGGGTATAGTGACTCAAACTGGATCTCAGATGCTGATGAGATAAAGGCCACGAGCGGATATGTATTCACCCATGGAGGTGGCGCTGTTTCTTGGAAGTCTTGCAAGCAGACCATCTTAACGAGGTCAACAATGGAAGCCGAAGTCACAGCACTAGATACAGCTACGGTCGAAGCAGATTGGCTTCGCCGGCTCTTGAATGACTTGCCGGTTGTTGAGAAACCTGTACCGGGTATCCTTATGAACTGCGACGATCAAACTGTGATCACGAAAGTGAGCAGCTCAAAGGATAACATGAAGTCATCGAGACACGTTCAGAGAAGGTTAAAGTCTGTCAGGAAAATGAGAAACTCCGGAGTTATTGCATTGGATTATATCCAAACGTCTAAAAATCTGGCAGATCCTTTTACTAAGGGTCTATCACGTAATGTGATAGATAATGCATCGAGGGAGATGGGTATGAGACCCACAATATGAGTTGTTCACAGTGGTAACCTATTCTTTGTGTTCGGAGATCCCGTGAATTAGATGTGGAAGACAAGTTGTTGGTCAACTGAGGGGAGAGTATCCTTACTATCAACAATACCACTCCATGAAGATGCAATACTCTCCTAATCTGCATGGCAGGTTGATGTATATCTTAATGTGTTCTAAGTGGCTCATTTAAGCAGAGATGTTATCATGCAGAACATCTTTTGAAGAACACACCTATATGAGTCTGATTGTCAAACGTTGCAATCTATGAGAGTAGGGTACTCTCTAGTAAACTCATGAAAGGTCACGGAGTATGACGGATAAGCTCCACCTGCGGGGAAGACCCACGGTAGCCACGTATCGGTCAAGGCTTTATGTGAAACGAGATTCGCAGAAAACTTGCAGTTCAAGGCCCAGTCCACTGTTCAAGTTGCTTACTAGTGTAGCATAGAGTTCTAGGTGGAAGTTCAACTTAAAAGTCTCCACTGCAGTACCGGTATATAAAACAATGTTTTGGAACTAAAGGCAAATTCTATGTGCCTCTAGGATCTGGTGGGGGATTGCTGGAATTTTATCTATTTATGGGCCAGCCCAATAACAATTTCAAAAATTCCTAATAAATCCTAGAGGCCCACTTAGCCCATTTGTGCAAGGCAAGGGATACTACTAAAGTTTAGTCCCACATTGCTAGTTTAGAGGGAGTTGGACCTCTTTATAAGGGAGGTTCTTTCCCTACTTGTATGAGCATGAGAACAAGAGGGACATCCACGCGCGCTCCTCCTCCGCCGCCCGCCTCGCCACGCCACGCCTCCTCACGACGCGCCGCGCCGTGGGTTGCGGGAATGAGCCGAGCCGATGTCTAAATTTTTGCCACGCACTACGGATATACGAAAGGTCACACGGAAGCTGAAAAGATTTTTGCGAAAGTGGAGTTCGAATGCGAACAGTGCAGCCCTTCGGCTGCTGGCTGTTTGCTTCATCTCTGTCTCTTCGTTTCGCCTCCCGTCGCTGCCCTCTCGCCTCCTTCTCTTGCGCCTATAAAAGGGAGGTCGCTCCTCTCAGAGAGACGCACTAGAACTACTCTTTCCCTCGCCAATCTCTGAGCTGCTGCTGTCTTCCTCATCCCGGCTTGCGGCGTGCACCGCACGTCGGGACAGTAGGCCTCCAAAACCGCACCTTTTGAGTCCTGTACGGGAGAAGGGTGATAAGGTTTTTGGGGAGCGCTCAGCGCGGCTACTGGCTGCTTCATCACGGACGATCCGGTCGCCGACAACTACTTCCCCGACGTCCACGACCTCCTCGACGACATGGCAGGCGAGGACACCGACCCCAAGTCCAGCGCTTCTGCTGCTGCTGTCCCGTACGTGTTCTTCTCCTTTCTATTGGAGGTCCTGCTACAATTTCTTGTTCTAGTATTTGCCCTAGATATGTTAGATTCTATTTCATATATGCAACTTGCTATACTGTCTGCTCTAGATATGTTTAGTTACAGTTCATATATGAAGATGTTGTTTACCTTCTCTTTGTCAAATCGCATGGCTTGTTTTATCACTACTATTCTGGTCATGCTTTATCTAGTATTTCTGTTAATAAAACCATTCGGTAAATTGCTCATATTTCCAACATGTGATGCTAGTGGAATTGAATTATGAGGTGTGTTATTACAAGATGGTAAACATGTTGCATACTTGTCTGAAAAATTGAGTTGGTCTGAACTATTCTACTTATGATAAAGAACTATATGCTCTTATTCGGAATTTATAAATATGGCAACACTATTATAGCTCAAAGAATTTGTTATAGGTCCTGATCATGAATCTTTAAACATATTAAAAATCAAAGCAAAACTGGACCGGATAAAAAATAGGCAAAAAAATAAAAATAGACAGAGTTATAAGTAGTCGTGGCAGCAGCGGACCAGTGCTCCTGCCCGGTCGCACTGACCACTCACGCAGCGTGGTGTCACTGTTCCGACGACGACCTCCCCTCCAACCAGATCCCCCCACGCCCCCTCCGACCGACCACGAGCCACTTCCAGCTGAAGCTGAGCTACCTCTCCTCCAACTCCAACACCAACACCAACACCAAGCTCGCGCTGCCTCCCGCCGGTCACTGTTCACCCTTTCCCGTAACAGGAATAATAACTAGACTAGATCTCAGTGGGAAGAGAGAGAACATCGTCCGCTGTCATTACTCTACTTTCACTCAAGAAGAAAGAAGAGGACATCGCCAGATTGGTAGAAGCAAGACGCAGCAGGAGGAGGAATTCATAGTAGATGCGTGCGCGTGGATGAGGATTCGGGGGCTGGCGATGAGCGGCGGCAGGGAGGTGGCCATCTCCGCCGTCTTCACGGCGCTCCTCGTCGTCTCCATCCTCTTTCTCCCCTCGGTCCTGCTCACCAGCGGCAGGCTCGGCCCATCGTCCGCCAAGGAGTGGCCGTTCCTCGCGGCGGCCAAGGACGGCGGCGGCTACCCGGTGTCGTTCGCGTACCTCATCTCTGCGTCGACGGGGGACGCGGAGCGAGCGGCAAGGCTGCTGGCGGCGCTGTACCACCCGGCCAACAGCTACCTGCTGCACCTGGACCGTGAGGCCCCCGCCGAGGAGCACCGCCGGCTGGCTGGGCTGGTGTCCGGGCAGCCCGTGTACGGGCGCGTGGGGAACGTGTGGATCGTGGGGAAGCCCAACCTGGTCACCTACCGCGGGCCGACCATGCTGTCCACCACTCTCCACGCCATGGCGGTGCTCCTCCGCGTGGGCCGCCGCTGGGACTGGTTCGTCAACCTCAGCGCCTCCGACTATCCGCTCGTCACCCAGGACGGTCCGTATCCGCACCGCGACTGCGATTATGCTATTACTACTCCTATGCTATGCTATGCTATGTGTGAATTCTTTCTGAGTTTGGATTTTGCTTTGTGCCGGTGATTTGCAGATTTGATGGAGGCCTTCTCGCGGCTGCCGAGGGATCTCAACTTCATACAGCACACCAGCCACCTGGGCTGGAAGATGTAAGAACTTACTACTAACCAGTTTATTTTTAAGATAAGAAAGAGGAGGGTTAATTAATCTGTTTCGTGGAGATGGATGGACGGGGATGGTTGAGTTTAAGATAAGAGAGTATTGAATCGAATTTGAAACGCGGTAGCTCTGCAGAAAGAAGCGGGCGCGGCCGGTGATCCTGGACACGGCGCTGTACGAGGCCGACCGGTCGGAGCTCCTCCGCCCGTCGCCCAACATCACCACCAACCGCCGGGGACTTCCCACCGCCTTCAAGCTCTTCACCGGTAACATTCCACTCCATTCCACCACGCCTTTCATCTCAGCACCTAAACATTTCGCAGACCTGCAAGAACGAAATGCTAGAGAAGTACTGTACTCCTACTGGTAGTACTCCAGTATGCGTGTTGTGCTGGCTACCGATAAGCATAACTTTTTTAGTCAATGCTTGATGATAGGTACGGGCCCGTACCATTATTTTGAGGTGTCCATGTGATGGCGAT
>NC_057796.1:191126812-191133039 GCF_018294505.1 Triticum aestivum
ATGGCGATGCCATTGCTGGCTCCGAGACTTCAGTTGGTCGTCTAAGCAAATGCTACTGACCTACTAGTAGAGTACTAGTATGGACTGACGAAATTGGCATAAAAAAAAGAACTTACCGATCTGGTCAACGGATCGAGCAGGAGCTTGTGTGCTGCGTGCATTTGCAGACAGACAGATCTGAATCAGCCAAGATGATTGTTTCCAATGCTATTTTGTGTGCTCTTGGTAGACAATTCAGGCAGCACAGCGAGCCGCGAATGTGCTGGCGAAGCAAATGCTGCAGTACCTTTTGCTTTGTTCGTCGATTGCTTCCAAGAAACGGCAGGTATGTATGCCGACATCCAATCGTGCGGGCAGTACCGCAGGCAATTTTTCTCTAGAGATTGTACTCTCCTCGACGGACGGCGACAGCATCACGAAAGTCAAAAAGATTTCTCAAATTCTAGTATAAAAACAACTGGTGATTGATGGACGCACGCATGTGCACGTGCATGTGCAGGGTCGGCGTGGACGATGCTGTCGCGGCGCTTCGCGGAGTACTGCGTGGTGGGGTGGGACAACCTGGCGCGGACGCTGCTGCTCTACCACGCCAACCTCGTCTCCTCGCCGGAGTTCTACTTCCAGACGGTGGCCTGCAACTCCCGCGAGTTCCGGAACGCCACCGTCAACAGTGACCTGCATTTCATCCGGTGGGACACGCCGCCCAAGCAGCACCCGCTCTACCTCGGCCCCAAGGACTACCGCCGGATGGTGCTCAGCAGCGCCGCCTTCGCCCGCAAGTTCAGGGACGCCGACCTCGTGCTCGACAGGATCGACCGGGAGATCCTCAAGCGCCGACCGCCGCCCCGCGACGACAACGACGATCACGCCGATCACGCTGCCTCTGCCTCTGCTGCTAGGCACGGCGGGCAGTTCTTCAGCTACGGCGGGTGGTGCTCCGAGGGGGTGGTGGGGCTGTGCTCCAACCCCTGGGAACCCAGCAGGAAGGGGGCCATCAAGCCCGGCGCTGGGTCAAGAAGGCTCAGGGTCATGCTCAACAAGATGTTGTCCGGAAGAAACTTCAGGAAGCAGCAGTGTAGATGATCCACGCTTCTACCACGTCCACGTGGTCTAACTCTGATGATCCGATCAAATGTGTCATGTACATACAGAAAGAGAGAAAAGGGATACCCAGTTAAAGCAATTTTGGCTGAGATGGTGCAATCTCGCAGAGTAACACAGGACGTGTAACAATAATTCATGGGCTAACACGATTATATATTTGACACGGATCACCCTTCTACCTGTTCACTGGCTGGTTCTTTTGGTTTTTCTACTATTCTAGTAGGTTCGCTGTTCCTAGTAGTGGTACTACTGGTGGTATTTGTATCTCTATTCCTAATGTCTCAGTTGGTGGTTTTCGCGGTTAATTTTCGTCTCACCTCTCTTGGTTTTTCGTCCCACCTCCCAATTCCCCCACAGTAATGATCCCACCTCCCAGTTTCGTCGGTTTTTTTTATTCGCCCCCTCTCACTGGCCGGACAAATCCAACGTTTATTTGGTAACACAATGTTTATTTGGTAACACAATGAATTCACATATGGTGATTGATTTTTCTTTGATAACCCAAATAACAGATGGTAATTAATCTTCAAATACCAAAACCAAACGTATAAGGCAACAATCAATTCACATATCACAATTAGATTCTTTTTAGTACCCAGCTTAACTCACGGATGGTAATCTCTACTATCTAAAACACTAGTAAGCTTGCACGTGCAACGCACGTCTCCTGAAGTCATGTCTTGTGTACACAATAATGACACCCCTCCAGGCCTCCACCGCCTCGTCCCTTTTGGGCACATGCTCGCGCCTACACTCGATGAGATCCTTCAGGGCAACACCTCTTTCCTTGACTTCCTCTTGTACATCATTTTCCTCGACCCACAGCACCACTCACCTCTCCTGCCAGTACATGCGCATGGAAATCGGCATGTGCTAGCGCCAGCTGGGTGAGCTTTAGCAAAGAAGCGGAGAAGACGGATAATAGAGACAATGCAATGATCAATGGGCTAGCAAGCAGTGCAAAGTGAGGAAGGGTTTCAACTTCAAAGGACTAATCCAGGAAAAAGGTAACGGCATCCAGATGTTTCATTGTTTCCTACATTCTATTGGTTCTGCCGAGCCTAACAGCTATTTCTTTCATAGAAACTCAAGAGAAAAACAAATACATGACAAAATGAGGGATTCATCCCGCCCTTATGGTTGGACACAATTAGAATTCATGTTCTGTAGATTACCAGAGAATAAGAATCAAAATTGGTAGCAGTGCATAATACAAATACATAATTCCATCTAAAACCAGCATTTATTGCCGGAGCAATCCTCTCAGGGGAATGTGCCAAGTCCAACACCCATCCTTTGAAAATGACCAAGATGATCTGCTCCAGAAAGTTTGAGAAATGAAGCTCCTCCGAACTGTGATGCTGATTCTCTATATCCAATATTTCCACTAATTACTTGATGAAATATTTTATCTGATGGTTATGTGGATACATATCAGGCTAAATGAACCAGCCGATTGTGAATATGACAAAATATTTAGTTAAAAGCTTGAATTGTTGTCATCCATGGCGCCTAGATCTAACTCTTCATCGGAAACAATTACTTCCTGTAAATCATAGTAGCCTACACGGAAAAAAAATAGTTTAGTACAATTATTTCCCATACCTTAAGATATAAGTACCATACTAAAATGTTACTGTAACGCCCACGATGCGGCTATATCTCCCACGTGTCGAGGCACGACTTAGAGGCATAACTGCATTGAAGGTATTGTCGCAAAAGGGTCATCTTCACACAATCCCATGTAATGAACAAGAATGGGATAACGAGAGTTGGCTTACAATCGCCACTTCACACAATACATAAATTAATTCATACATCATCCAAAATCCACACATAGACCGCCTACGGTCAAATCCAAATAAAAATAAGATAACCCCAAATGCTAGATCCCCGATCGTCCCAACTGGGCACCACTACTGATCATCAGGAAAAGAAACATAGTGACGATCACGTTCCTCGTCGAACTCCCACTTGAGCTCGGTTGCATCATCTGCACTGGTATCGTCGGCACCTGCAACTGTTTTGGTAGAATTTGTGAGTCACGAGAACTCAGCAATCTCACACCCACGAGATCAAGACTATTTAAGCTTGTAGGAAGGATGGGGTAATGAGGTAGAGCTGCAGCAAGCACTAAGCATATATGGTGGGTAACATACGCAAATGAGAGCGAGAAGAGAAACAACGCAACGGTCGCGAAGCTAGAAAATGATCAACAAGTGATCCTGAAACTACTTATGTTCATTCATAACTCGAACCGTGTTCACTTCCCGGACTCCGCCGAAAAGAGACCATCACGGCTACACACACAGTTGATGTATTTTAATTAAGTCAAGTGTCAAGTTCTCTACAACCGGACATTAACAAATTCCCATCTGCCTCATAACCGCGAGCACGACTTTCGAAAGATAATACCCTGCAGGGGTGTCCCAACTTAGCCCATTATAAGCTCTCACTGTCAATGAAGGATAAACCTTCTCCCGGGAAGACCCGATCAGTCTCGGAATCCCGGTTACAAGACATTTCGACAATGGTAAAACAAGACCAGCAAAGCCGTCCGATGTGCCGACAAATCCCGATAGGAGCTGCACATATCTCGTTCTCAGGGCACAGCGGATGAGACATCCTATGAGTAAAACCAGGCCTCAAGTTTCCCCGAGGTGGCCCCGCAGTCTACTCGGTTCGGACCAACACTCGAAGGAGCACTGGCCCGGGGGGGTTAAAATAAAGATGACCCTCGGGCTCGCGAAAACCCAAAGGAAAAAGGCTTAGGTAGGCAAATGTAAAACCAAGGTTGGGCCTTGCTGGAGGAGTTTTATTCAAGGCGAACTGTCAAGGGGGTCCCATAAATCACCCAACCGCGTAAGGAACGCAAACTCAAGGAACATAATACCGGTATGACGGAAATTAGGGCGGCAAGAGTGGAACAAAACACCAGACATAAGGCCGAGCCTTCCACCCTTTACCAAATATATATATAGATGCATTAATTGAATAAGAGATATTGTGATATGCCAAAATATCCATGTTTCAACATGGAACCAACTTCAACTTCACCTACAACTAGCAACGCTATAAGAAGGGCTGAGCAAAAGCGGTAACTTAGCCAAACAACGGTTTGCTAGGAAAGGATGGTTAGAGGCTTGACACGGCAATATGGGAGGCATGATATGGCAAGTGGTGGTAGCGCAGCATAGCAATAGAACGAACAACTAGCAAAGCAAAGATAGAAGTGATTTCGAGGGTATGGTCATCTTGCCTGCAAGGTTCTCAGAGTTGTCGAAAGCTTGATCCTCGTAAGCGTACTCAACAGGTTCCTCGTTCACGAACTCATCTCCCGGCTCTACCCACAGCAAGAACACAAGCAATGGAACCACAATCAATCACGGTGCAATGCACAAGCAACATGATGCAATACATGCATGATATGCGAGATATGATATGCGATGCGTATGCGTGCTCCGGAAGAAAAAGAATGAACAAGGCAGCAACTTGGCAAACCAAGTATGCCACTGGAAAGATGAGATGATTTCGGTCGAAATCGATATAAAGATCATCGGAAACGGATGCACGGTTTGCAAATGGCAAGCAAAACAAGAATGACATAAATCTGCGATTAACAGCAGGATAGCACTTAGAATACATCAAGTAACTATGCTGCAGCACCCCAACATAGCAACAAAGCATATGGCAAAAATCTACAGGAGATGCTTGAAAAAAGATGAACACTGAGCTACGTCTAGATCACACCATAACAGGTTCAAACAAGCATGACAAAAGTGCAAAAGATATCAGCTTCACAGACTTGGTGAAAATACTGAACATGGCTGAAACAGTATCAGGTAGCAATGTTCAGAGCAAGCAAAACACATGCTACAGGAACTGATCATAGCAAAACAAGGAATGACATGAATCTACTAAATGCATAGAACAAAAGTCCCTTACTGACCATGAGCCAAAAAGGCATAGAAGATATGATGGCACCCATGTAAACATAGCAAGTTTCGTTAACAGGTTTCAGACTTAGCAGAAAACAGAGCATGGCATTAACAGAAATTATGAGGGCATCTTTGTGAGCTCGATTCACTCATCACAAAGCAATGCAGGACAAAACAATCATATCTACAGCAAGATGGCATGTTCAAGAAGCTGACTATGGCAAGAGCAAGTTCATAGCATGTATGGATCAACTATAACAACCTTGGCAAAATTGAATATCATGTTAACATTATGCCAGGAACATTTTATAGCAAAAGTAGGGCAAGATTGAGTCATGCTATGGTACTCCATAATTGCAAACAGGGGCATGGATGGATAGAGCATAACCATATCTACAAAACATCCTTACTGAATATACTCAAAAGAAGCATGGATCTCACTGTAGACACATGGATACATGGCAACAAAATAACAGTAGGTAGCAAAAATTCTTCGTCCCTGAAAACAGAAACATCACGAAGCCTAGTTTGCATGCTTGTGCTAGTCACCACATAGATCAGAAAAATACATGGCATACACCTCTGTAAAGATGGAATGGCATAGATCGAAACACCTGTAGAGCTCATGCCCATAAGATGCACACATCAAATGCAACAAAAATAACAAAACATCAAATTCTGATAAGTAACAACAGTAAACAACATATATCACTCTTGCATCAGAGATTTGGGCCTCAAGATGGACTCAAATGAGCATGGCACAATGGAACAAAATGAAGAGCATCGCGTGACGAACATTTCTATATATCATGTGCATGAAACGAAGCAGTATGCAATGAGATATGATGTGATGAACATCGCAACATAATGTGATGATTACGGGACTTAGCAGAAATATCACCTCCCGAAACAGATCTAGGGTTCGGGGCACGGACGTCGAGGCGCGGCGCGAGCTCGCCGGAGGACTTGCTGGAGAGGAGTGGGGAGCTCGCCGGAGGAGGGGAAGCGCTGGATCCGGGCACGGGGTCGCCGGATCTTCGACGGAGGAGGCCGGAGGGAGGGGCGCGGTCGTCGGAGGTGGTGGTCGCGGGCACGGGCGTCGAGGACTCGGGCGGCGCGCTGGCGAGCTGCTCCAGCGGCGGTGAGGCGCGACGGAGGCGGGGCGTTCGCGGCGTACGGGCGGCG